>NC_014420.1:0-198217 GCF_000146465.1 Encephalitozoon intestinalis ATCC 50506
TATTCAATCTTGAACTTTTCATCTTCTTAATCCAACTCTCGTTATCGCATACCGGATCTTCCATTTCAAATATCCGCACTGCAAATCCAAGCTTTCTACTCCTAATAAATT
The DNA here is from genome assembly GCF_000146465.1 of Encephalitozoon intestinalis ATCC 50506. Classification (NCBI taxonomy): domain Eukaryota; kingdom Fungi; phylum Microsporidia; family Unikaryonidae; genus Encephalitozoon; species Encephalitozoon intestinalis. The sequence goes on from NC_014420.1 coordinate 112, forward strand.
CCCTAACTTTCTCCACGATTTGAGGATTCTTCTCCAGATCACTAAACCTTGTTGTTGGGCGTGCTATCAGTAGCACACTTGTCTCAAATAGCAACGGAAAAACTGATATCCCTATTTTCGATTCTTTTATTTCTCCAATAGAGCCTGGTAGTCCCTTAGGAATTATCTAGCTGCATATAAATCACGTCGAAAAACCCAATTACTAATACTTTCTGCCATTCCATGCCTACCAACCTCACTTCTTGAGAAGAATTTTACTGTCTCCTTTTCCATTTTATTCTAAGTTTTTTTCTATGGTTCAATCATACTCCACTCTATTACCGATCCTTCTGTCCTTCCTTGGAGTTACTCTATTATAGGCCAATGGTTCCTTTGATTGGAAGGTTTCTTTCAAATGTCTGTAATGGATGGAAGTCCTGTCATTTACCACCATTCCTGGCACATGATAAGACTTTTTAGATTTCATTATGTCCATGCTCTCGGAAACAGACTGAGAAGAAACACCAAAATGTATCAAGCTCCTTTTAGTGTCCATCTTCGAGTTCAGGGTAAGGATAGGAAGACCGAAGAAGATAAACTGCATGGCATAGCACTCTCTTTCTATTTGAAAACTACAAGGGATTCTCTTTATGGTCTTTTTGTCCAAAACATATAATTTTCCTGCAGGCCTGTACTATTATATTATCCTGGTGGCATTTTCATTAATATTTGGCAGTTATTGTGTACACTTTTTAAAATTTTCTAGAAGACAGATTTTTACTCGATCTCATCCAAAATCTCGATATATCTTTTATCCATTTCTTTGAAAAAATCGCTAGGAAAGGGACTGTTTTTAAGTTCTTTAAAATATTTGAATATTATCAATTCATTGTTGTTTCTAAGTCTGGACAGAACCCTAAAAATGTCTGATCGATCTCTAAAGCTGAGAATTATTCTGAATACCTCATCGAATGTCTCTTCAACATGAATAGTATCCAAAAGTATTTCTATGTATTCAATGTTATATGAACTGTGGAGAATACCATGAACCTTCTGCAGCACAAGTCTAATCAAATTGTCATCCTTGTTTATAAGCATTATGTCTCTGAATTTCGATAAGGAATCCATTATGTCTGTTTGGCTTTCTAAGTTGCTAAGTATTTTTCTTATTTCTACTGTGTTTTCATGTGGGGCTGAGGACATTACTTTGGGGAGAAAGTATATCTTAAAAGTGTTGCCAAGGCTATTTATTAAGGAAGTCAACTATTTTTCTAGAGATTTCTTTACAATTCAATCCGAAGTGGTTATAAACGTCCTTCCAAGGCCCACTCATGCCAAAGGTATCTACTCCAATCTGAAAGTCAGAGTACTTGGACCATCCAAATGTACTCAGGGCCTCGATACTAATCTTTGGAACATCTTTAAGAATACATCTCTTGTATTCTTCTTCTTGCTCTTCAAACAACTCCCAAGAAAAGAATGATACGATGGAAATTTTGAGTTCGGACAAGGTCTTGGCCACTTCATAACATAACTGAACTTCGGATCCTGTCGCAAGAAGGATAAGGTCTGGGTTTTCAACCTCAAGAAGATAATATGCACCTTTTTTGGCCTTTTCCATACTAGAGTGAGGAATTTCTGGAACGTTTTGCCTTGATAAAATCACTGCTTTTGGTCCCTCCCTGATCAATGCAAGATATAGTGATGCCCTAACCTCTGTTCCGTCGCATGGTCTCATTGTGAGAAGATTTGGCGTTGCTCTTAGGGTAGCCAAAACTTCAATTGGTTGGTGTGTTGGTCCGTCTTCGCCAAGACCTATGGAATCATGGGTTAATACATAAAAGAGGTTCAGGTTATCCATGCATCCAATTCTGACCGATGGAAACCCATATGAAATGAAATTTAGGAAAGTTCCCGTATATGGAAGGAAATATCCGTGGGATGCGATTCCATTAATTATTCCACACATACTATGTTCTCGAATTCCAAAGTTGATGTATCCTCCGCTATAGTTTTCTGCATTCAAGTCTTCTTTTCCTATTTTTGTTAGGACTGAAGATTGCAAGTCGGCAGCACCCCCGATAAGATAGGAGGTTTCTTTAAGATCCTTTAGAGCCTCTGAAAAGTGTTTTCTTGTAGCTTTTTGTGTTCCTTCTGGTTTGTATATGGACTTGTAAGGAGTGTCTATTTTCTTCAGCTCTTCGAGATGTTCTTGAATGGTCGGTACCTTGATTCCTTTTCTGTTCCATTCATCTCTTATTTTCCGCTTTTTCTCCTTAAGACTCCTGAATTTTTCTAACAATGAAGGAGAGACGTAGAAATCCACTTCCGGAATTCCGAACTTTTCTTTAAGTTTTCTTACACCGTCTTCACCCAAAGGTGATCCATGGGCCTTACAACTTCCTTCCACAATACTTCCGCGTCCAATAACAGTTTCCAATATGATGACCATGGGCTTTGTAACCTTTTTATTTAGTGCCTTTCTTATTCCATCCAGATCATCGCCATTGGCAAGTTCAACCTCGAATCCAAGACTCAGGAACCTTTGGATTACATTTTCGTTCATAGAGAGAGATGTTGGCCCATCTATTGTTGTCTTGTTGAAATCATATATGAAGACTATGTTGTCCAGCTTGAGGTTTGCAGCTAGTGAAAACGACTCCTGCCCTATTCCTTCTTGATAGCACCCATCTCCAAATATACAATATACACGATTGGAGAGTCCGAGATGCCTAAGTTTCTTCAATGATATTGCAAATCCAACAGCATTTGCTAGTCCTTGGCCCAGTGGCCCGGTGCTCGACTCGATTCCTGGATACTTTCTTTCAGGATGTCCAGGAGTTCTTCCGCCAACCTGTCTGAAACTCATTAAGTCCTCCATGTTTAAATATCCTATGAGATAGTTCATAGCATACTGAAGGGCACATGCATGGCCGTTTGATAGTAGAAATATATCCCTACCTATCCACTTCTCGTCATCAGGGTCGAAGTTTATAAACTCTGTGTATAGAGTATAAACAAACGGCGCCAGACCCAGAGGAGCCCCAGGATGCCCGCTACGGGCTTTTTGGACCATGTCTGCACATAATGTTCTGATGTTATTTATATCATCCATCCAAGGGTTGAATATCATGATCTTATTTGGATGCTCAATACCTTTGTTGTGCCTTAGGAATCATTAGAAAAAACATGAATTGTGAATCTAGTTAATACAAACAGAAACATGTCACAGACAAAAAGATCCAAGACTTTTTCTCTGAACGTATAGGTATAGACCACTTCAAGTGATTGGAGCTTCAAAACTCTGACCGAATTTCTTTCATCGTCTGCTAAGTAGATGTAGTCTCTGTATATTTGATCTCTATGTCTTTTTGTTTGTCTTATGCCTGAGTTGAAATAAATCTCTTGTTTTCCCTGTATAAAGTGTTTTACTCGAAAGTCAGGGCCTCTAAATGTTAGCAAGAGATTCTCTCCATACGCCGACATATTTGTACATATAGAGTAAGGCTCAACCTCCAGTTCGCAGGGTAGGGCATCACCTGAAAAGAGAATTCTATATGTTTGGTGGATGGTAGAAGCAAAGACTACTAGATTTTTTTTACATATGGAGTGAATGGATATATTCGATATCTTGAAACTTCTAAACGGCTCACCAGACGAAATGTTGATGAAGTATACTATCCCTTTGTCGTCTCCGCAATATACTGTGTTCCTGTCATCTCTGTCAAAGCAGGTACTTTCTATTCGGTTCTGGACCTTGCATTTCATCATTATTCTGCCATTATATATGTTAACGATGTTTAACACATTTTCGGTTGGGAACAGCCCAATCCCCTCGTTAAACGGGCTTAGAGATATGCTCCTTATAGACATTCCATTCCCTAGCTCAATGAATTCAGACTTGCCGAAGTCGGAGCATTGGAATCTTTGGATTCCTGTACTTTTTCCGTTCTTTCTCGTGACAATTAAAGTGCAGCTTGGCTCATCATATCCTATCAGGGAATTGGCTGCGCTGAACCCTGTACTGATATTAAACTTCTTCTTTTTATGTATAAGAAAGATATTCCTTTCTTCCTTGGCACGTATCAATTCTGCCTTTAATGCTTCAACTTGAGCTTGAAGCTCGGCACAAATTTCCATGTACTTGTTTTTTTCCTGCTCTTCTTTTAGACATTTTTCCAGGAGTTTCTGCTCATTTCCGGTATCTATAGCTTGGACTTTCGATGCATACACCGGCCTCACCTGTTTTTTTGTGCTTTGAAGTGAGCACAAAGGACATTGCATCTTGTTTTTCCTTCCAATCCATTTCTGAATGCACTGGCTTCCGAATAAATGGCCGCATTGGAGAGATACTATTCTATGGCTTCCCTCGCTTGTGTATTCGGAAAAACAAATCGGACATATTGTCCCACAATCCATTCTCGAGGAGAAGGAATTTAGCAAAGGAAAGTTTATACTTCGGAAATGTCTGATAAGAATACTTTTTCATCCCTTTTTCTAATGAAACTAAATCTTTTTAAAAACATCAAGAGGAAGCCATTTTCGATTGTCGCAATGTCCTCAAATGGCACCACTATTGTTCTTTTCAGGAAGGATAAAACTTTGGAACTGTTTGACTCCTACACTCTTGTACCATACTTTACTATGGAGTTTGGATATGAAGTTGTGACCAGTAGTTTTGTGGACTTCCATACTGTGGCCTGTGGAACAGAATGTGGGAAGCTTGTTTTCTTCAACACTAGAACTCTAGACATAATGTATACAAATGTCGATGGTATTCCTTCGAACATTGCAGCAAACTCTTATGGACTTAGATATGATCAAAGACTATTTTATTATTCTATTGGATGCAACGTGTACGAAAAGAAAAATATGGATGCAGATCTTGTGTATCGAGGAAACTCTAAAATTACATCTCTTTTCCTTTCTCCTGATCAATCGCTGATTATTGGAGATGCCGAGGGAAAGATAAAGATGTTAAGATGTGATAAGATGGTTTCAGAGATCCAGCTTTCCTCTGGAAAAATTAACATGATATGCCACATCACGGGAAACACATATGTTTCTGTGTGTGATTACGGAAACTTTTACTATTTTGATACAGACTTGGAACTTGTTCTACAGACAGTTAAAGTAAGAAATAGCCCACTAAATGTGTGTGCATATGTAAATGATAAGCTTCACTTATCTGGTGCCGATTCTAGAATAGTTGCATTCTCAAGAAATGGGAGGAAGTTTATAAAATCCTATCAGGTTGACACCCACTATGCCGAAGTCAGAAATATTGCTGTGGACAACGGAAGGGTGCTTACTTCTGGGGAGGATACAATCATGAGTGTTGTATGGCCCACACCCAACAAGTATCTTGAGAACAAAATATTCCATCGGTCAGTCGAGTTGGAAGTTTCTAAGGTTAACAAAATGTTTTATATCAACAATAGGTCGTCTATTGATTTTTACTTGCTCGATTCCGACCCGAAGGATAACAACGATGAGGAAACCTCGGAAGATCTTTCTCAGAATGATATGGGAATAACCTTCAAGCTTTCTCGATCCTCGATAAAAAATATCGGTTACAAGAGCCACGACTACAAGTACAAAATCAAGATATATACAGAAGGTAATGCCTTTTGCTCCTCAGCCCCCGACGACTTTAGTTATCTAGCATATTCCAATTCAACGGAAACAAGGGTTATAAGTCTGAGCCCAGACCAGGAAATCAAAGTTAGGAATAGACTTGGAAAAGCTAGCCGATTAATTACGAGGAAAGACTTGATTGTGCTCCAGAGCTACAAGCGTGAAGTTCTTCTTATTGATCTTAAGACTGGGGAAACCCTTAGAAAGATATTATTTGACGATTATAGGGAAGTGGTGTATCTTGTAGGAGACTTACTAGTCTTAGGGCACTCAAAAGTTATATATTCGATAAGCGATCCAAGCATTTCATCAAGTCTAGATGTAGAAGGGGAGGTTCTTAATGTCTGTGAGTATGGAAAAGATCATTTCATTGTGCTTAGTATGGCTAAATCCTTGGAAGCCAAGAAAGAGTATTTCGTATACAAAGTCTCTCTTTCAGACTTCATTGTAGAAAAAATTAAGTTCTTTGAAACCTATTCCTTAATTACATCCGTTTCAGTATTGGAGGATAACATCATCTTTTCAAGCTCCAATGCCATCCAAATATTTGACAATGAGATGAGGGAAGAAAGATATTCTTTGGGCGCCGTTATATATTCCTGTAAGGCGATAGAAGGAGAGATTATAGCAATTCAGGATTCATGGAACAACATAAGACTTGGGTTGCCGCCAAGTATCTTTAAAGAAAAATTTTCTAATAAATAACCATAGTTAAGGAAATTTATCTTCACAGCTTTGAAATTTGTTGTTGATTTCAGGGCCCTTTGACAATGGAAAGGCTCTGCTCACTTATCAGCGCCTATCTGATAGAGGAGATGGATCACTCGGCTTTGGCATTGTCGGAATATGTCTATAGAAGAAAGGAAACAGATGAAATCATAATGCTGCTGCTTAAATCTATGTATAGGCTATCGTATCACGAAAGATGTATCGAGACAATAGAGCTTAACAGCTCGGTGATGAGGATCCATGAGGCTAGAGTTATATACTATCGATGCAAATTCCTGACTGGAAAGAAGAGCAAAGATCTCCCTACAGGAGTAGAGTGTGACAAAGAGATAAAAGGATATCCTCCAGCAGAAATATCCAAGAAAAGCATCAGGTTACTTTTTGAGGGACTAACTAAAGAAGATGTTAAGAAGAAAGAAATTCTCCTGGAAGCTTACAGATGTGATAATAATAACTTGGAAGCATTGTTGAGAATGAAAAACGATTCTCTTGTGAACAACAAAGAGTTTCTTATGCTAATTGATGAGTGTAAAGATAAAGTCATGAAAGAAGTTTACATGGAGGTGTTTTATCCGTGCTTTGAACCGGACTTTCATTTTCTGCCTTTCTATTCTCCATGGCATGGAGTCAATCTAGCCAAAAAATACTATAGAAGCGGGAAGGACATACTTCTCTTTAACCTTGGTGTTTCGATGGTTAGATTGTATCCCAATTCAGAGCATTCATTTGCTGCATTGGGGCTATTTTTCTTGATGTCACTTAATTATCCTGAAGCCAGGAGATGTTTCTACAAGGCTGCGCAGATAAACAACGAGTATGGAAGAGGCTGGCTATATCTTGGAATGGCGTATTCTGGGATGAAGGAATGTGAAAGCAGCATAACATGCCTGAAAATAGCACACAAAGCGATGATCGGATCGTATAAGCCCTCTTTTTACCTGGCAATCGAATACCATCGAATGAATAACTTCGAAAGGGCTTCATTCTTTTATAAACACGCTCTTGGAATAAACCCATCGGTTCAGGTCCAGGAAAGATACATATCACTTCTTATATACTACGAATACTATCCAGAAGCTTTGAGTTATCTGGCTGCTCAAAAAAACAACTTGCTGGGATTGTTGAGAGTCTACTGCAACCTATTTTTAGGAAAAGTTACCGAGGCACAGAAACACCTTTCGGTTTGCAAAGTGGACTGGAGATACTATGCCACTGCTGGATTTATAGATCATCTTTTGAACAACCTTGATTCCGCAGCAGACAACTACAGCAAAGCCCTTCTCAAGACTCATGTAAACTTAGTCGAGGAACTTCTTGGGCTTGCAGTGGAGAACATGACGTGCAAACAGACTAATAACGTCTACGACTATGCTACCGATCTATTTGACAATATGATGCCCAAATATTCTTTCGAAACCATCTGAGAGAATTAAATATAAATTTAATCACAGACTCTCCATTTCCTTTTCATACAGCTCTTTGAGTTCTTTTTTCTTCTTTTCCTTACACATCTTCTTTTCTTCTTCTCTTTCCTTTCTTCCTGGAGCTTTTGCTCCGATCTGCCAATACTTTTCTAGTTCCTTTTCCCTTTCCTCTTCTTCCTTTCTTTTCTTTTCCATTTCAGCTTCAAGCTTTCTCTGTCTCCCCTCCATTTTCTTCTTGTTGTTAAATGTCCGGCTCATGAGGGTAGTCCCCGATGAACTGCTTACTTCGATATTTTTCACCATTCATCCGTGAACAATGCTCCCGTTACGCTACTCCTTGATTTCCTTTCCAAGCATATTTACAAAAACTGGCTGTTCATAGAGAAGTATGTATGTCTCAACACTTTCTTCGACCTTATATTTATATTCTTTTCCACCCGCCTTCATTGTTACTGTGCTACTGGTCTTATCATACTCCACCTCCTCAACATCTTCAGGCTTTATATTCAGAGCTTCTATGACCACGTTCATTGTTTTTCCAAGGAGTATTTGGCACAAGCTTAAAGAAAGACACAAGATTTCTCTACATGGCTTGATTTATTATTATATAAGTCTAAAGAAATTCTCTGCATACTCAAGCGGTTTCAGATTCTTTCCCAAAGATTTTCTAGACATCTCCTCGATTAAGCTTTGTGCTTTTCTTATCTTTTCCTGAATACTTGGAACTGACTCCTGAATCTTAGCTATTTCCTCTGGAATATTGCATCTTTCGACGCGTTTCTTATAGGAAGCTCTTCTTTCCTGTACAGCCTCGCGCATCCCTAAACCCTCTATCTTCTCTTTTGTCTGCTTAATATGATCTTCAAACACCTCCTGTGCTTTTATTGGCAAGTCCTTTCTCATCAACGCAAGAGAAAGTACCTTGAAGTCTTTCTGGTCGTTCTTCTCAGCCAGTTTTTCAATGTTTGGTCCAGGCTTCACAACAACATTCTTCTCTATGGCTTTCCTGAGCAAATTAAGAAACTTATGATCTTCTTTTTGCGACGGTGGAGCCAACCGAGATATTTGCTCCATTATCTCATCGATATCTCCAATCTCAAGCTTCATTTCAGGGCTACTTCAAATTTGTTTTCCAAAGCATTCCTAAGACTTACCCCATTAATGAATAGTCTGAAGGAGTATGTAAAGAACATAGACTTTGGAGTTGTAGACGATCCAGAAATATTGGATAACGTCTATAACGAAATAGACGGGCAGGAAAGGATACTGATCTTGGATGTCGAAACAACTTATCAGATGGAAAATCTTGTGAGAAGAAGTAATTCTAGGCAGATACTAGATCTTTTTAGAAAACTGGATATAGAACAGATTATGACTAAGAAGCTGGGATCCAGAGTCCTTGAGGTAATATATGATGTTATCTTTGATATGATCTATGTTCAAGGCCAAAGTATTGATGTTGAAGTGTTTGTAAAGCCTGTGGAAGATGTGCTGAAGACCAAGTTCTTCGACACAAATGCTACACATATTATTAGAAAGGTTTTCCAGCTGGTAAGTGGAAAAAAGATCCGAGGAGACAAGATTCAGTCCTTTAGCTCTGTAGCTCCTGGGCACATAGAGAGATACAAAGAGACAATCACCGAGTTGATTCCCCGTCTTTCGAAGGAAGACAGTTTTATCACGCTACTGGTATATACTTATTGCTACCGAAGTAAAAGTATCATCCAGGAAGTAGTAAAATGCCACTTCACCTGGGAAAAAGCTTGTGACCCGTTGAAATCCTACTTTTTTGAAAAAATAGTAAGGCTGGCAGGAAGGAAAACAAGGAACTATATCTTTGAAGAAATCAAAGACAAAGTGATGGAAATATGTAAGGATAGATATGGAAATTACTTTATTGGCGAGTTTATTCTCCACCATCACGAACAAGCCGATTATTTTTATAAGGAGATAAACTTGTCCGAATTTAGCAGGAATTCCAACATAATCATGAAGCTTACACATTCCCTGATAAAGGCAAAGTCGTACTCAAATGTCGACAAAATAATGAGGGACTTCTACTTAGAAAACGGAGATGACATTATATCTTGTACATTTGGTGGTGTCGAAGGAAATTTCAAGCAAAAATATGCTCCGATGCTCTCCGAGCTTATGAAGCTTCCTAATTCACGTAACTACGGGATAAATGCTGCTTTCGGAAAAAAGTTCTGCTCCAGATGGATCAGATCGAAAGGAGGAATTGAACTTCTCCAAGGGTATTACGAAGGAACAGACGATAACAGTTCAAAAAAGAACTTTACTAAACGGATTGAAAGACACCTGCCTCTTATGGCGGATAGAAAGGAGTGCATCAGAATTCTTGAATTTATGAAAGCATACGGATCACAGAGAGCTGGTAGAGAAATAAAGAGAAGACACCAGCCCGCGAAGAGAGATTTCCAAAGACATCAAAAAGATATTTCAAATTCAGTAAGGTAACCCCTGGAGATGTCGGCACTCTTTAGCATAGATTCTTTGTTTAGATCACTTGTCCTTGCAGTATGCACGGCAACATATCTGAAACAACATTTTCCGTCGCTTGTCTCAAAAAACAAAAAGGGCTTTTACTCCGTATTTCACAAGCTTTCTGTTGTTGGAGAAAGGCTTTCTCCCTTTGTAGCATTGTCTTGTGCATTCCTAGGATTTGGAAGGATGATTTCCATATTTCTTTAAAGACTCAAAAGGCATTAAATAAATTTAATGAAACAAACTATAACTCTTTTATGTACACACTATTATTCAGAACTCCTTTAATTCCTTCTGTCCTTGCTTCTTTTCGATTCGTATGGTAGCCAACTTCTCTTTCTATCACTGTACGCTCTCTTTTGTTGATATCCCTGCCGAGGCTCTTCTCCAGACCTTCCTGTTCTTTTGTTTCTTCCCTGTTGGCTCCTGTTTCCATCTACTTCGTTTGAAGCGAGATTCTGTGGAGACTTGTTCTCCAATCTAATTTCCGAATCTTCTTTTGCCGCCAAGGCTTTTGTATTTTCATCTTCTTTTTTTTCTACCATTGTATCTGCTACTGTTTGGCTGGCCTCCAAGCCGCCGGGAACCTTAGGGGACTCGTCAAAAGACTGCTCTTGTCTTTTTGTTCCATCGTCTTCTTCCTTTATATTTTTCTGCTGGGATTCTTTTGCTAGACACTCATTTCGGAGCTTTAAATATGCATCCTTAATCTTCTTGAGCTTTTCAATAACAACTCTGTATTTATCGATTGCTGCATAGTTATTGGCTATTTCCTTTTCTGCTTTCTGTAACTCTTCCTTTAGTAAAAGATTTTCTTGAAGCGCCTTATCTATATCCAACTGAAGTAGATGGCATCTATAATCTGTCTCGCCTAATGCTGTGGACTGCCTAGACATAATCTCCTTTTCAGATGCATAGGTCTTCTCCAGCAAGCCAAGCTGTCCTTTAATGGATTTGTTTTCTTCCTCTAGACTGCTTATCTTCTCCAAAAGATCTGAGGAGTCTCCAAGGTTCTCCATTTTGTTTCGAAGAAATATGTTTTCTTGCTTTAGGATATTTCGCTCCTTCTCCAAGAAGACAATAGTTTCCTCATTGTGGTTTTCCATCAATGATCTTAGAACCCCGTTTCTTTCTTCCAAAGCCCTTTCTACTTGTTCTAGCTCTCCGTATATCTTTTCTACAAGCATCCTTCCCTCCTTCTCGGACTTCTCTATTTTCTCAGCCGTGTCCATTAATCCTCCAAGTTCTCTTCCAATCTCTCCCATAAATTCATAAACACACCTCACATCTCTCCCGAGCAAGAATAGAGCATTCCTGTACATCCCCTCCCTTTCCTCGTGGTGTCTTATCCTTTGAACCATACTATTTTCATTGTTGATGAGAATTTCGTTCTTTCTTGCAAGGCCCGAAACTTCCTCTTCATACCTAAAAAACAGATCCTTAAGTCTTTTCTGTTCCTCTACTGCTCTCTTCCAATCCTCTTCAATATCATAAATATGCTTAAAGTCTGTCTCCAGCTTCTTCTTGATCCCCTCAATCTCTCGCCCAATAATAGCTACAATGTTGGTTCTATCTTCCAGTATGTATCTATTGTATCTTTCCTCGCTCTCTGCTAGCTGTGTTTTCAACTCTCTTATTTTATTTCTGCTATCCTTTATTATAAAGTTATTTTGGACTATTTCATTGTTCATCTCGTTAAGCTTTTGAGAGGCATCTCCTAGTATTGTATTCTTCATCTTTGTATTCTTTAAGTCTATCTTCAAGCACACAATCTCTTCCTTCATCTCATCGATACGCTTTTGCATTGCTTTTTTCTCCTCATTCATCCCAACCATCTGGTTGTATAACTCGTTCTTCTCTCTAAATACCTTATTGTATTCCAGCTCTAATATACACCCGTTTTTCTTTACTTCGTATAGCTCTTCCCGTATTTTTCTGTACTCTTCTCTTTCTGCTTCAACGCTCTCCCCACCCGAAGACTGCAATAAAGAAGTCGAATTTCCTCCCGATCCTAATGTCCTCTCCAATTCTTCGTTTTTTTTCGAGAGTTTTTGCACTAGCCTAACAAGCTCGAGGCTGTCTCTTCCATTATCTGATCCAGAGACTTTCTTTAACAAATATGATGTTTGGTTTTTCTGTTCCAAGACTTTTTCTGTGAGCCTTCTGTTGCTATTCTCTAGTTCCATGCACTTCTTTTTTAATATCTCTTCCCTATTCTCAAGATCCTTCTTTTCCTTGGCAAGCAAATCCATCTCCCGAAGTCTAGTCCTAGCCTCTTCAAAAGATTTGGCCCTTCCTCCGTCTAAAAACGCCTTTTCCTTATAATAGGCAACTTCCCCCCTCAGAGATCGGATTTCTTGTAAATACATTTCATTGCTCCGCTCCATAACTAAGCACGAATTTTTCATCTCCTTCGTCTCCACTTCTTGTTTAACCATCTTTTTGTTCAAATCGCTTATAATCTCCTCGCAGAGCTCAGCCTTTTTCTCTAATTCCCTGACCTTGCCCTTTGCCATCTCTTCATACAAAGCCATTTCTTCTCCAAGCTTCTTAAGCAGCGATTCAGGCATTAACTGCTGCTCGTCAGCCGTAAGGACATTCCTGAGCAGTGACGAGGCAAGCATTTCTCAGGGCTATTTTTTCCTTCAAATATAACCGGGATCCTCTGCACAATCATTTATTCATAAGAGATCCTCTAGTCACAAAGACAAAGCAGTCATCATCCTATCCCTCCTTAAAAACCTCTTTTAGCCTTTTAACTTCTTCCACAACAGAGACTACTCTGGAAAATGTTCTTTTCGCCTCGTCATACCCCATAGAACGGTTGTCAAATCCAAGTCTCCTTTTGTTTATCTCGTTAGAAACCGCCCCATAAGCCTTTTCGCTACTCCCTGTCTGAACCAACACTTTGAAAAACAAATCAATCATGAAAGCCCCAGGATGTGGAAGATAATATTTTTTCTGGTCTTGGGTTACATCCCCCTCCATTACTTGAACTATGTTGTCTTGAAAGGAAACGCTCCCTTTCTAGCATCTTTTGGGATTGTGATGTGCATAGCTCTCTCTTCCTTCGGTACCTCGAAGGGATACCAAGCCATAGGAAGATACATGATAGGAACTTCCATAAAGACCCCGCGTGTGGGTACAAGAGCCCTCCTGGGAATCGTCATCTGCGAAGCAAATTTCTTCTTTTGCTTAGTCATGTCCAATTTGCTCCTGGGAAAGATAGAGAATGTCAAATCTTACGGGGGCCAGTTTATATTATTTTCTGCTGGATTTGTGGCTGGCGCTTGCTCCTATTGCTCATCGCTTGCAAGTGGGATTATCTGTGCAGCTATTACAATGATGGATGCAAAAGACCCTACACTTTTCTACAAGCTGGTTTTTCTAGAGGTGATTCCGGCAGGAATAGGCATTCTCGGATTGGTTCTTGGGCTTGTTTTGTCTGACAAGGCAGTATAAGCTATCTATTTCCTTTCTACCGAATAAAGTGTATAAATAAAATATTTGTGCAGTCTAACCTTAGTTTTTTGACAAGTAGCTGTCTTTTCCGTCAACCCCATGAAGATTCAGATAGATGAGGTCTTGGTATACTTTCCTTATGATTCGGTGTATCCAGAACAGCTAAAGTACATGAGAGAAGTTAAGCGAAGCCTGGACAACAATGGACATTGCTTAATAGAAATGCCCTCTGGAACGGGCAAGACAGTTGCCCTTCTTAGCATGACAATAAGCTATCAATTGTATATGAAGTCAAAGAATACCAACTTCAAAATAATCTACTGCTCCCGTACTGTTTCCGAGGTTGAGAAGGCATTGAAAGAGCTAGATGGAGTGGTGGGGTACATAAAAAAACATCGCCCTTTCGAGTTTCTTGGGCTAGGACTTACAAGTAGGAAGAATCTATGTCTGAACAAAGCTGCACTTAAAAGCTTCAATGTGGATGTTTCGTGCAGAAGGCTTGTCAATAGATTGTCTGAGTCTAGATGCGACTTCTTCGAGAACCTTAATAGTTTTCATGAGGTACCTGTTGCTGTGTACGACTTTTCACAGCTCAAAGAGATCGGAGAAAAGAAGGGAATCTGTCCGTATTACCTCGTGCGAAGATCTATCCCTGTATGTGACTGCATAATATATCCGTACAACTACTTGATAGACCCGAGGATTTATACAATAGTCTCTAAGGAACTTGGGCCTAATAGTGTCGTGATATTTGATGAGGCTCACAACATAGATAGTCATTGTATCGAAGTAATGTCGATAGAGATTAAGCGGAACATTCTTGAAGGAGCTTCCAGGGCAATTAGGAACCTAGAGAATCTTCTTAAAGAGAAAGGATCTGCTGCTGGGAAAGAAAGTGCACAATATGAGCAGATGAAAGAAAAACTTGTTGAGCCTGTAATCGACTCAATCCCCTATTTCTATGCGACTGGAGAAGGAAACTATGAATTTATCCCTGGAAACCTCAGGAATTCTTTTCACTTTGTGTCTGCATTGAAGAGAATAGCCGAGTTCTTCAAAACAAAGCTAAAAACCACACACTTAACCACTGAATCCACCGAATCCTTCTGTAAAAGCATCAAGGAATTGTCGTTCGTAGAGAAAAAGGCCTTAAGATTCTGTTCGCAAAGATTAGGGATGTTGTCCCAATCCCTGGGGATCGACGATGAGGACATGGGACACTTGAAGACTGTAGCAGACTTCTCTACAATGGTTTCCATGTATTCAAAAGGATTTGTGGTGATATTTGAGCCTTTTGACTCTCAAGCCCCCACTGTCTTTAATCCAACTCTTCGCCTAGCATGTTTAGACTCCTCAATAGCAATGTCTTCAGTCTTTAGAAGGTTTAGGAATGTAATAATAACAAGCGGAACGATGAGTCCCATTGACATGTATCCAAAGATTCTCAACTTTGTTCCTTCGAGAATAGCAGAGATCGGGGCAACTCTCGATCGAAACTCCATTTCTCCCCTAATAATAACAAAAGGTAACGACCAAATGACGCTCAGGGCTCTGTCCGAGGATGTGGAGGCTGTGGATACACACAAAAATGATTCTCTTACCACATCCTTTTCTCTTAGGTCCGACCCTTCTGTGGTCCGAAATTATGGCCATCTAATGGTGGAGCTTTCTAAGGTTGTTCCTGATGGAATTGTATGTTTCTTTCCCTCGTATATGTATATGGAGGAAATAGTGAGCCTTTGGGCAGAAACTAATATAATCAGCGAGATAAGCAAGAATAAGCTTGTGTTCGTCGAGACGCCCGATGGCAGGGAGACCGAGATGGCCTTGGCGAACTATAAGAGGGCATGCAATAATGGAAGAGGAGGAATGCTTTTCAGTGTTGCTCGGGGAAAGGTTTCCGAGGGAGTTGATTTTGAAGATGGGTATGGGAGATGTGTTGTGATGCTTGGTGTGCCTTTTCAGTATACAGAAAGTGTTCGTCTAAAGAAAAGACTGGACTTTCTTAGAGAGGAATACGGAATAAAGGAATATGACTTCCTGACGTTCGATGCAATGAGACATGCAGCCCAGTGCTTAGGACGTGTTCTGAGAAACAAAAGCGACTACGGTCTCATGATACTTGCAGATGAAAGATTTGAGAGAAACGACAAGAAAAGTAAGCTTCCCAAGTGGATACAAAGCTGCATAGATGGAGGGAATTGCAATCTGAGTGTTGATATGGCTCTTTCAATTGCAAGGAGATTCTTTAGAGAAATGGCACAGGAATGTATAGGAACTGGGAATAGTCTTCTAGGTGAAAAGGACATAGAGACCTTTGTGTTTGAGTAAAGCCTCAAAGAAAATATTTTACTCAATTTTGAATAGTCAGGGGCATGTCGTCTGAATCAAGTAGTGAGCTTGAAGAACTTGGAGTCAATCTAAAGGAATTTGCCAGAAAAAGGCAATCTAGGTTGGGAATTGTGCGAACTGGACAACAGAAGTCTGGGCCAACGTCTCTTGTAAGCAACATCCCAAGCGAGCTTGAATACGACACTTTGCTCCGTTGTGCGATGATGGTTCTGAAAAAGGGGAAGGACTTGGGGGAATCCACGAGGATCAAGCTTCCTCTGGATGTAAAGAGAGAGGCGCGAAAGACATCTGTCAACATTGCAGAAGTGGCTGGAGTCCTGAACAGATCTGTCGAGCATCTTGTGAGTTTCCTCTGCAATGAGCTAATGACAACAGGGTCTGTAAACAAAGATGGAAAGCTCCTCCTCAAGGGGATGTTTATAAGATCAGAGATCCAAGAAGTCCTTAGGAGATATATAGAACATTTTGTTGTGTGTAAGATATGTGAAAGTGTCGAGGACACTGACATTGTAAGAGACAAAAGACTCTACTTTTTGAAGTGCTCTAAGTGTGGAGGTGCGAGATGTGTAGGGAATGCTGTGGAAGGAATAACAACCAAGGGAAAGGCAAAGCCACAACTTAGAGGAATGCTATGAGTCTTTGGAATTAAAGAATTTATTTAAGCTCTTATCTGTGTCTATCCATCTTTTTCATTTGATTTGTTCCTTGATCTAAAACTGGGAAGTTTCTCCAAGACATGTTTTATGGATAAGCTTGTGTTACTTGGGACAGATCCTTCTTGAAGTACAAGGGATAACCTCCCCAGAATCTCGCTGTTACTTCCGAAAATAAACAGGTTTCCTTCTTCAATTTCTAACCTAATTATCTCGCATACTAGCTCAATAGCAGGAAGCATCACTCTCTCATAGCTCCGGAAGTTTTGGCTGAAAATCGTTTTCATAATCTTTATAAATCTTTCTCTGGTCTTAAATACCATTTCCGTAATGAAGATGCATAAAGATGTGTCGGATGATCCAATTGTCCCAAGTACTCCACAAAGGAATTCTTTCAGATGCTCCTCCTCAAGGTGTTTGGATGCAGCTATAGATGCTGCAAATAACATCCTATCGTTTCCCAATTTAGACTCGGATTCCAGCCTTTTAAATTCATTGTAGAAAGCATTAAGAAACCCAGACACCAGCCGAAGTTTGGAGGAATCTACAGAATATCCTTCTCTGTGGATATACTCAAAGCCTTCAGGGAAAATTCCACTATTCCTGCATAGAAGAATACATTCATCCCTTAGTGTCTTCGACTTATCAACAAAGTATCTTACAAAATATCTTGACGAAACTAAATTGTCGTCCATTAGGAAGGAAGCCATCAAACTTTCTCTTCTTAACCTGAAGCTTACATCTCCTCTGCTATCAACATAATAGTTTTCCAGTCCGCTAATAATGTGTTCTTCGTATTCCTTTACTCTTCCAGAGAGCCAAATTGCCTTCATCACATATGTTTTTGTATCAATATTTCCGTTCCGAAGAAATTCCAGATATTTTTTTCTTACTTGGTCTTTATATCTTTCATTCCTTGAGTTAGAAAGGATAAACCCTTCAGTTCCTCTACCAATCGACCTGGCTAACTGTGCTGCAAAGCCCTCATTCTTGTTAATAAAAATCCAGGATACTTTGGATACCTCTTCAGGAAGAGAATTCTTTGTAAGAAACATATACAAGTTTTCGCAAACAACGCTTTTGTTTTCTGTATTTTCTAGGCCTTTCACCGCCTTCAGATAGTTTTCCACAAAGACATGAAAGTCCTTGTATCTACAAAAGGAAGAATCAACCTTTAGCTTTGCAACTATTTCCACAGCCTTGGCTATTTCATCCTTCCGATTCTGTTCGGTGAATTCCTTGACGAGAACAAAAAGACTTGTAAAGTCTGATGATGTCTTAAAACTGGTTGAGCTAATGCATTCCATAACTCTATTTCCTCCAAAGTGCTTTGAAATACAATGTCCGCTTTGGTATTTAGTTTCCAGATTACGATGGAAAAGGTTTTTCAAGAGAATGTCTTCAAATATTTCTTCACATCCTAACATTTCCAAAACTCTTCCTACGACTGCAGAGCAGTTTCTTAGCCTTTTGACTGAATGGAAGTTTATCAGAGATATCAATTCTTCTCTTCCCTCTTCTGGAAATCTTCCAACATGTTCTAAAACAACGGCTGCAGCACCCCTTCTGCAAGAAAGGGAGGGATCAAATAAGGCTCTTCCAACTGCCAAGCACAAGAGATCCTTGCTCATTGCACTGTTTCTTCTGGTTAATGCCCATAAGAGAAACAGGGCAGACTCACGGACCATCTCGGAATTACTAACAAATTCGTTCGTGTAGCTCACTCCTTTCCGAATAATTTCTGTTACATCTCCAACATCCAATTCTCGAAGAGACATCATCCCAAGGATTGTCATGGCATTTATCCAAGTACTCTCGTTGGCAAATATCATATTACATCTCTCCTTAAGAGCCGAAACAACGGAATCCGTCTCTGTATATTTAGTAACCTTGAGGAAGGATTTGCATAGCGTCCAGCCTAGCCTGGAATCCCTTTCATTTAACATCTCAAAGAAGATCTTCAGAGTATTGCATCCTGGGTTATTCGACATGATTTCTATCTTCATTTTCTTAACAACTATGGAGTCATTACTTTTGATGGGTATCACTCCTACTTTTCCTCCGAGGGCAGACAACTGGCTAAGAAATCCATAGTATATGATCTCCGAAACCTCAATTCCATGTATATAGAAGCGGGGCTCTTCTGTGTAGTGGTATTTGACGTTTGCTTTCTGTCCAAGCATCCCTAGGGACCTTAATGCTGATTTTCGAATTGATTCTGTCTTGGTAGCCTCCAAAAAAAAGTTAATCACCTTTCCTAGTCTTTCCTCGGAGATTTTTAACGGAAACGGATTTTGGAGTAATATCTCCAGCCATTGCGTGGTTCCATGTCTATTCTTCGATCCTAGGAAATCGATATGGTCCATTATCTCCTTCAGATACCTTATGTCAGTAGGAAACACAGAGACCGGGCCCTTGGAATGATCCTTGGCCTGCTCATAGGCTTTTTCCATCAACAGAATTAGCTCGTCCAAGTCTCTCATGAAACACTATGATGGGTAAGATGCTGGTGATATTTGCGAAGGTATGAAGATTGTGTTGAGGGAAAATAAATTCCGAGGAAATAAGCCCTATAACATGGAAAAGGAGGAGAAGGAAGGGAAGCAGGATGGTCGGCCTAAGATGAAGGAGAGTAGTTCAGGTGGAAACCGAGCCCAAGGAGACAGGCCATATCCCCCGGACTGGCATAACCATTACGATGAGTTGAACAGGCCAAGAAGAAGAAAAATATGCTATCAGCAGGGGAGCAGTGTTCAATATAGAGACAGAGGAAACCATTTGGTACGTCCATCCTATACTCCGTACCAGAGAGCTTGGAACACACATGGGGCACATCCTAGTAACAGATATGAAACAAAGGAAGGAAGATGGAATGGGCCCGAGATGTATCCAAGAAGCAATGAAGAATACGAGAGACAGGAGCCCCATTTCTACAAAAGTGAGAAGTATGGGGTTAAGGCAAAGAGAAATGGATCTCCTTCAAAGGCAATTGGAGTGTTCGGGTTGGGAGCATATATAACCGAGGATGATGTCAAGGGTTTTCTTCGAGAAAAAATCAGTGAAATAACAAACTATAGAGTTGTAATAGTTTATGACAAGTATAATGGAATGTCTAAGGGATATGGATTCATCCAGTTTGATACAGTTGATGATGCAATAACAGCTAAAAACAGATTGGTAGGCCAAACTATCAAAGGAAAAGAAATTAGAGTTGACTATTCCATTGAGTAATCCAACTATAAATGATTTGTGTAAGTTTTCAAGGAAATCTTGTTTCAAAGTTTTGTAAAAGTGGTTTGAAGATTCATCCAGGGAGATTTTAATTTAAAAATTACTCTAGACCCTCGCCGTCTGCAGAAGGTTGTTGGCCTTCAGCATCTTCAGCAGAGCCCTCACCATCATATTCCTGGGTTGTGTTTCTGTCCCCCTCCTTTGGGCTCTCCTTGATCTCCTTCTTTTGTATGGCCTTACTTATCAGGGCTGAGGTTCCTTTAAGCTCGCACCCAAGATTACATCTTTCAGAAGCAGTTTCAACAGTCTTCTTAGGTTCGCATGGCTTGCATTCATCCTTGTTGTCTTGAGGGAATGTTCCCTTTGCTCCAACAAGCTGTCCGATCTGGTTGAAATACATCTCTCTCTTTGGTTGAGGAAGATTTGCCATTATCTTGGATTTCTTCTTCTTTGGTTTGATAATTGGCTGAAGTCCATAGTCAACATTGACAATTAGAGCAATTAGTTTGTCGCCTCTATAGAGCGAGGTGCTATTCTCCACATCCGAGATTCTGTACTTACGCTTGTTCACAGCCTTATCAATTATTCCTGCAAGAATACATCTGTCGGTGCCCTGTACAGCTTTTTCTATGCACTGGCCGCTTTCCTTTTGAGGTCCTTTACTGACCTCCTTATTGAATGTTTCTACAGCCTTTTCATTAGCCCTTTCAACCATTGCTTTTGTTGCCTCTGCATTTCTCTTCTGGCATTCCACCATGTTCCTTCTCATTATTTCAACACCATCTAGTTTCTTGTTAGTGCACCCGTTGGCCATGCCCCCCATCGGCTGTCCAGGAAGAATCGGAATGGGTGTTGTAGGCTGGGAGACAACACCTGACTGGACTGCTGTAGCGCTAACAAAAGCAACTGCTGAGAGAAGTAACAACATCTTTGGTGATGTGCAAAAGAGATCTTTTATATTTTATTCTGCTGTGCATGTTTCAAAAGCCACGAATTAATTCCGTCCTTTTCTCGCTGTTAGAAATCTGTGGGGTGCCCGTTTCGACTTGACTCTATGAATGACGAATTAGATCATGAAATTCAAAACATTGTAATGCGACAGAACCTTACAAACCAAAGGTCCATCTTTCCGGGATATAAAACTACAGGTAACCCATGAAGTAGGACAAAATACCCATTTAAAAGAAATTCCAAAAGTATTCCATTGTAAACCTCGGTTTGGGATTCTTTTGGTGTTCTAATTATATGTTTGTACCATTTTTATAGAAACAATGCTATGTTAATACTCACGGACAGTAGGGTTATTTTTAAGACAAAAAGCAGTCTTTAGAAGAGTATACACAAAAAAGCATTGAAAGTTTTAGCAATAAAGGCCATCGGAAATAAAAACCTATCAAATTTGGATTGGAATGATCGGTTGCTGATTGTTTTATCGATGAGATAGATCTAAGTTAAGAAATCTCTTGAATTTCTAAAAGCAATATTTTAGATTTGTTTCAAAAGAGTTATAGATTAAATCAAATGAATTTAATATTTCGAATCATATCAATAATGATTGTTTTTAGAGGGATCTGGAAAACCTATTATTACAAGGGAACCCTTATAGAAGCTTAAGTTGCCTGAAAAGAGATTAGGAGTGCCTAATATAAAATATTATTTATGGATTTCTTTTATGTCCTCCATCTTATAAAGAAAAAGATTAACTCATTTTATTTTAGCCTAGCATTGTTGTTGGCAGCAAGCGTTGCATGGAGAGTTGAGTGAATTATACATCCCCGGGCTAAGGAGATACTCAGCATTTCCTAGAACAGCAGTTGGAGTTGGTGCAGCGCATGCTTCCATTCCATACTGTGCTACAGGCTTTTCTTTTGGTTCGCAGGATGATGTTGACTTCTGTGTGTCGATGCAAGGTCCCAATTGTCCAAGGGTTGGGGCGTACGCAGTTGAGCTGGGATACCCATTACTGCTGATACCCATAGGAGTTGGCATTACAGGGTTTGTGATTGGAGGAGTGCAGCAGCATTGCTGTCCAGATTGGCTTTGGCTAACAGAAGGGGTAGGGGTTCCAGAAGTAGCTTGATCCGGCTGGAGGCTTCCAACAGGAACGATTCCCGGCAAGAATTGCTGTCCAGGGGTGTTTCCGCTACTTTGAGTTCCCTGTACTATTTGGCAAGGAATGGTTCCAGATGAAACAGCGCCTGGTAGCTGCTGGGGGGTGGAGCTTCCTGTTGTTCCGGGCACCACTTGGCAAGAAGAGGCACTTGGAGAGAGAACATTACCTGTAAGTATTTGCCCGGGAATTGCACTATTGTAGTAGCCTGGTGCCTGGTTGAATGGAGAAATGATGGTTGCCGGCTGGGCAGAGACGGCCTTTGGAGTAAGGATGGTAACAGCTGCTTGCGGCGTCTGCACAGAAGCAACAACCAGTGGTGTGGCAATTGTAGCTGCTACTGGCTGAGAGGGGGCCAAAGTCTGTTCCGGTTCGCAAGGTGTTGATGATGTTCCTGGTGCATCACAATGCTTTACAACAGCAATCTTGCATGTTCCCACATCCTCTGTAGGAGATGATGTTGGAGAAGTAGGTGTCTCGCTCTCACCAGTTGTGCCTGGCACTGTGGAAGGCATGGTAGTAGGAGTAGAAGGGACATACATGTTCTGTGGACTGTATCCACAGTTGGCTATTGTCTCTGGTGCACTAGGAACCAGCACATATGACGGTTGGGTTGTGCCCTGCAGTCCTTGTGTTGAATCTCCACACAGCACAGTTGTAGAATAGACACCCTTCAACTTCATTAGGACAATAGAGGCTGAGAGAACCTTAGAAATACCTTTCATTTTGAGTCACTCTCTTTTGGAGATATTTATATTTTTATCTCAAACACCGAGGTTTCAATGTTTCCAATCGAATACCATGATCCTGTAGAGAGTTTCACTTCTACTTGTATGACCAGCCTCGTGTTCTTTAAAGAATAATTGGCCCTTGAATGAAACAACCTGGTTTTGAAAAATATTCGAGAGCATTGTATAGGAAATCTGTCTGTCTTGATTTTGTATAAAGTACATCTGATGCTTGTATATATTTGGGGAAGGATTTTTATGTTCCTAGAAGACCAAGTGTCTTCATATGTCTTTTTCATGCTATATAACAAATGATATCAATTTTAATCCCAAGGTATGAGACCGAATTCAGAGGCTGATGGCTCCGAGAACAAAAGAGAAGGACTTAAGTACATAACCCAAGCTGTATTTCAGCTGCTCAGAGAGAACAGAGCATGTACATATTCGTTCATATGCAAGAATATTGCATTTCCCAATGCTGAGACTCTAAACAGAAGAATATACGACGTCTTAAACGTAATGAAAGCAGTGGGCCTTGTTTCCAAGAAAGGTAAAAGATACTTTATAGTGGACCATGAGAACGATGCCAATAGAAGGAGGGAAGAGGCCAAAAAGCTGATGGAAATGAAGAAAGTGTTTAAGTTTATTGTAAACAGGAATTCAAGCAGAGAAGATACTCATCTTGAAAGATTATACTTGCCATTTATGGTTGTAAGCACAAATAAAAAGGCAGACATCCATTGCGAGACCAATGAAGAAAGGAATTTCTTTGTATTTAAGTCGAGTAAGCCCCTGAAGGTCAACGAAGATCTGGACATACTTCGCGAAATATATGAGAAGGCTCATTCCAGAGAGAGACCAATCGACTTTTCAATAGTGGACAGGCTAAGCAGCGAAAGATTTGAGAACTTTGAGCAGAACGGTTACCAAAGAGAAGAGCTTGACCTCGATCCGTTCTTTTTAAGCTTCTAAAGCTGTGTGTTTAACTCTCAAATAGAAGATGGGGCTTGAACTTCGAGCATTGGATAGGCATTTCAGGTGAATGAAATGGATTTCTTGTTACATATTTACAGTAATGGGAATAAACTTTCTCAAAGAGGGAATCCACAGGTTCATCTGCAACAAATACAAACACCATGTTTGTAATTGTTCTAAAGACAGTAATGACTCGGTTTTGGAGACGGATGGTCTGCTTTGCTGCAGACTTTCCCATTATTCTTGATAATATCACACTTACCGAATACAGAGAGCTTGTTAATATCAAAAGACTGTTGATACTGGTCTCTCCCTCTCTTTCATATTTGTAGACCATTCCTCCTGATTTGTTTATTATGAAAAACTGCTCCACAAGCATAGGGAGGCCAATAGATAGAAAATTAAACTGGGTCTTAGCTATTCAAAATGAGTAAGGAAAAAGTTTATTTGAATTCAAATAACGGTGTTCCGGGATCTGCTCTGGGACTAACACAAATAATGACTTCAAGCCCTGTATTGTCTTCGATATAGTGCTTATACGACTTCAGAACCTCATACTCGTTGAACTTCATCGAATAGTTCTCTGGATGATTGAGGTAGTCCATTGAAAACAAAATCCCTTTTTTCTCGGGAACCCCGAACCCTTTAAGAACTTCCCTTACTGCCTCTATGATCTTTGAGGGAAGTGGGGATTCATTTCTTTTGATCTCTTCAGAAATATTAATATTCAAAATCTTGCATTCGCAGGCTATCTGATCGACAATCCCCATACATCTTCTCTTCCACTCCGAATACTCCATTCCAACCAATATCTCGACAGTTTCACACTTCTTCTTTTTCTTCTGTACTACCAGCCTCTTCAGAGTATTCTTAAGATGCAGGACTCCATCGACCTCTGATGTATCTGCCAGGAATGGAACTGGAAGTAAGAAACTCGAATGGAAGTACGTTTCAATCAAATGGCGTGCCAGCGAGGGTATAATCGGATACAGCAATTGCGTCATCGTCTTGTAAAGCAAGAACACAATTTCTTCGTTAGTTCCCTTTAGAATATGATACATTTCTTTTGCATGTATCATTTCATAGAACCCGTATTTTACCACATCTCTGTACACCATATCTTCATGTGCTCGAATCGCATGGGAGATGTTCATAGAGATAGCCTGTAAAAGAAACTTGTCTGCAAATCCCATACTCTCATAGTCCTTCATGAGCTTCAGAATGCAGGGATTAAAGTTCTTCCCAATGCACAACTCCTCGATCATCTTTACATATGAATAAAGCTTGAGAGTAAAGGCATTGGCATTGGACTCTACGAAGTTTGCATCTTCATTTGTATCTCCACACACTGCTAGGCACATTCTTGTCGAACTTACTCCAAACTTGGCTAGAGATTCATCAACAGTTAGAAAGTTCCCCGAACTTTTGCTCATCTTCTCAGAATTCAGCATCAAATACCCATTTGTAAATATCCTTCTTGGCCAATGCTTCTTCTCAAACAAGGCTACGTGATTGAATAAAAAGAAGATTAGATGATTCTTCAGCAAATCCTTTCCACTGACACGAAGATCGACTGGATAGAAGTA
This sequence comes from Encephalitozoon intestinalis ATCC 50506, assembly GCF_000146465.1. Taxonomy (NCBI): domain Eukaryota; kingdom Fungi; phylum Microsporidia; family Unikaryonidae; genus Encephalitozoon; species Encephalitozoon intestinalis. Next base: position 25,483 of record NC_014420.1, read on the forward strand.
GTTGAATGACTTCCTACAGTTACTTAAGATCTCTTCAAAGGGTAGAAGGTCCTCCTTTATACCTTGATTAAGAAAAATGTAATTCCATACATCACTAGAAAGCTTACTACTTGGAAATATCTCTTCTTTTCCTTCCAGATCTTTATACAGAAAGTGTTTGAAGGTATACATAGCCATGTAGATAGTACTGTCACTGAGCGAGTCAATGAGATATTCATTCTCCCAGGGAACTCTTGTTCCCAATCCAAAGGATCTGGAAAATCCCCATTTTCCTATCCATTCAACAGCACTTTCCAAAATCGCCCTTGTATCGTCGGTACAGACGATATTAGCAATACATTCTCTGACCTTTTTCTTCCACTCGCTATCGTCATAGTCTATATACCACTGGTCAGTCAGAGCTACAATACATTTTCCTCCAGACCTACTTATGACTTCTTCCTCGGGTTCATAGAACTTCAGAAGATCCTTCGTTTCTGCGAGATGGGATTCAGTGTTTTCAATCTTGCCGATAAACTCCATTTCCTTCTTGATATACTTGGACAAGTCAGAATCCTTCTTATCGGGTACTCCCTTAGCAATGCATGGCACATCTCTTTCAATGCAATCGCCTTTTATCTTCTCGCCAAAGCATTCGAAATTCTTTTCGCTAAAAAAGTCCCCCGTAACCGATTCCTTTCTAAATACTCCATCAACCTGTGCATCTATGTTTTCGAAAATGTCTTTTTCTGCAAAATACTTTGTGTTGTTATATTCAAATCCTACAAAATCACTTCGGCGGCCAATAATAACCTTTGACGGAATCTGTCCTTCCTTGAAACGTGCAAGAAGAATCCCGTCTTCAAACTTCAGCTTACACAGAACCACACCAACTGGTTTTACATTCTCCCCTTTCCTACGATCATGATCCAGGCATGGCTGTTTGTCAAGAGGGCAGAATATAGAATGTCTTTTTCCAAAAGACAGATAACCTAGCTCATTCAGTCTGTTGAACTGCCATTTGATAAACGAATCATAGTACTTGTTAATGTCTGTCGTGATAAACGATCTTCTCCAGTCTATATTGCTGTGGAACCTTTTTAGAGACTTTATACATAATTCTGGAAACGTCCTTACCCAATGGACAGGGTCTGTGAATGGTCTGGCATCCTCAAATCCAAGATCCTTTATAATGTTCTTTACAGAAAGATCCACGTTCTTCCCATTCAGTTCCTCCTCAAGCTTCTTTGCAGATGCACTTATCGGCATTCCTGTGCAATGGAATGCAAATGGGAACAGCACGTTGTAACCTTGAAGCTCTTTATAGTAACTAAAAAAATCCGCCTTAGACACCGAGAATAGATGACCAAGATGCAACCTTCCGTTCATATAAGGTATTGGAAATGTTACAAAGAACTTTTGTTTCTTAGACACATCAGGAGTTGTGTCTCTGTCAATCTCAAGGGAATTCAGATACTTCAGCTTAGATTTCTCTTCCATCTAAAGGGATTATAAAAAAATTGCTTATCCTTTTTGGGTACGACTATACTTGTAACCGGCTATTGTCCAAGTCTAATTAATCAGAGTTGCTTTAGTGAATCATATTCGGCCGTTTCTCCTTTTATATTGCATGATTATTAATTAACGGACTTTGCCGCCCACACATGTTTTATACGGCACTGTTCGTAAATATCATAATATACCATGGATTGTGGCGGAACCTTCTCAAACACTTGTTTATCAAGACATCCTCCTTCCCAATAGGCTAGAGAAGAATCAAGAATGATGAAGGAGAGGAAAACGGTCTAATAAATATTTTTGAACTTTAGTATAACGCACCAGTCTCTCCCAAAGATCCCGTGACACAAATAAATTAAAGGCTTTTCTAGCCCCATGGACATGGATGACTGCTATTTCTTTCTTTACTCCTCCTGCAAATTCAAAGATAGATGTACATATAGGCATAATGAAAAGTGTAGAAACAATCTGGTTACGTGCAAGAATTGGGAGAGTAAGATACCATGCAATGAGGACTGCCCCTATCGCCATTCAAAGTTCCACTTAAAGAAAAACCGCCGAGAGGAGATGTGCTACTGGGAAGACAAACCCAGAGGATGCACCAAGGACAGATGTGAGTATAGGCATACTAATCCCATGAAGGATGCATGGAAAACTGCGGGTCTATCTGAGGAGGCACAGGAGCTGAGTCTAAACACCTCGGGATCCTCGATGTCAGAGCAACAGGGCCTTGAAGACATCAGATTAAAGGACTACGAAGAAGTGATGAGCATCCAAGAACAGCACACAGACCCAAAGGCAGATACATTGACTGGTACAGAATCTCCAAAGAAGATTGGCCAAAAAGAGACTAGTTGCCAAGAAAACTCCACTCTATTACAAGAAAGAAAGAGTGAAGCTACAAACGACACCGAAAAGATAGAACTTCATAGCAATGTTCTAAAAAATAATTCCGTTGAGGATGTACTAAAATCTCAAAATAAGAGAGTTAAAACAGAAGAAACTCCTAATGTTACGGGAAAAACCACAGTGAATCTAGAAGAACTAGATAAAGAGATCGAAGAGTTGGACGGAATTCTGATGGATTGAGCCATTTCAGCAAGTTCATCAAGTCTGGAAAGGATAAGAGATTCACTGAACTTCTTATGTGATTTTTCTTGAGATCCAATCTTGGCAATAAAGTAACTTAAAGTAACAGAAAACTATCCAATAAAAATAGATGGTTTGATTTTTTATTAACCCGATTAGGAAATTATGATTGTAATATTATTAAACTAGAAAAATGGACCCCCATAATGAAAAACTCGAATCTTCAACTTAAAGATGTTGTTCTTCAAGTTCCTAACCAAGACTTATCTTCTGGAGACCCATTCGCTCTGCTGATCGACGATTTGACTGTTGATTTTCAACCTGGAAAGATGTATGCCTTCATGGGAACTAGTGGAAGTGGGAAAACCACGACAATGGAAACCATTTCGGCATTAGTTCCAAGTGGATCTAAAACAAGTGGATCGATACTGATAGAAGGATTAGAGAGAGATCCCGACCAATGGGGTAGAAACCACGCATATGGAAAGCAAGAGGCATATGGTATGGATAACTTAACACTGGAAGAATTTGTCTCCTATTCCATCTCGTTTTACTTTCCCGATGAAAGTAAGGAGAATATTAACCAGGTAATGGATACTGTTCTTAACGATGTCCTCAACTTGGGTAGGGTCAGGAGGAATCAGATGAACCAGCTATCTGGTGGGGAACAAAAAAGAGTGGGCCTTGCAGTAACCTTTGCTAAAATGCTTTTACTTCAAGGACAGTTAAAGGTGTCCCTTCTTGATGAACCCACTAGTGAGCTTGATTCTGGAATGGCGGTAAAGGTAATAAGATTCCTTAAGGATTACGCCCAAATGACCGGCTCAATAGTGATTACAACGGTTCATCAACCTGGTCCTGAAGTCTTCAGTACCTTTGACAATCTCCTGTTTCTGCACAAGGGATCAAAGATATATCTAGGACCGGCTGATGGATTCATGAACTTCTTGAACTCCAAAGGAATCTACAATCCGGGTTCGGAAAGTTCCAATATGGAATTTCTGTTCAGTCTGTTTACACCGGGGACTAGAGAGTCTGAGAAATACAAGGACCAGCTTAAAGAAATAGAAAATGAGATCAGGGAAGAGAAGCTAAGAAAAGGAAAAAAGGAAAAAAGAACATTTAGGACATCAGAAGATACAAAAATCAATTTTGTTCCAAATTTCCACACAGCCCTCCTCTTAGTTAAGAGACAGTTGACTTTAGACTGTTTTAGATCGAAAGAATTTTTAGTCAGTACGGTCATACTTCTTCTTATTGTAGGGTATTTCCTTTTACAGGGCTTAGCGCTTAAGGGGATACCCTTTCCCTTAACAATGATATTTATTAGCTTCATACCTTTCTCAAATACAATACTTAATAGAGGTATTCGTTATTCAAAAGAGGAAATGGATAGAAGACTATACGATACTGCAACACTATGGCTCGCAGCTCTTATTCTAGAACTTATAATGATTTTTATCAGGTGCACCATCGCAGTTGGAATCATGTTTGCCTTTGGTCATATTGGCCTGGAACACTTACCTTTCCTATACATCAGCCATATCTTCCTGCTCTTCTTAAATTCCTTACCTGCCATGATGGTTGTCTCCTTGGTAGATACTTCTACAACCATCGGGAAAGTTTTACCAGGAATTATTCTTGTTGTCCGCTGTTTTAGCATGGTATGTCTCTTTAAAAGTCTGGATTATATACTTAAGACTTTAAGAATTCCATCTCTGATAAGTAAGTTGATCCAATCAATCCTGAACTTTCCATTTTCAAATTTTTTGCTCAAGATTATTATCTGTCCTCAAGGGTTTCTTTTTCAAAAGATCTTAGAGTACTATGATAACGATGCTAAAATTCTCGAAATATTTTCGAATGATTTTCTTCAGAAATGTAAAGCTGATTTATCTAAAGCTTCCGGAGACCAGGTCGATGCCAGTAGTACCCTCAGTGGTCTCAAGGAGGCCGCCGAAGAGTTCAAGAAGATCAAAGCCTCTAGTTACCTTCAAGCTAATCCTGAAAATTTCCCTTTTGTTATTTTGGTGGGTGTGATCTCTTTCATCGTTATTAGCATTATATCTATAATCTTCCTAGATAAAAGATTCTCGCCCTCTGTAAGATTCCAACTATCCGAGGATGAAAATAAGGATAAGTCCCTTCAATCAAGATTGAAATCGCTCACCAAGGGATCTTGGCTAAAGCGATTCCTAGTAGTTTTTGGGATGGTTTTAGGAATAACAGCTATAGCCCTTATTATTCTCAGGAGTTTCCCTTTCTTAATGAAAAACAAGGAAGGGGGAGGGGGGCAACAGAACAGTCAACCGCAACCGGCCGGGGGGGGGCAGCAGTCAACAGGAACTAATGGAGGAACTAGCGGTATCAATTATTGACTAAAAAATCGAGATTAAATTATTAGGCTTTTATTCCATCGGCAATTATCGAATACTTTAAGTTTTTATAAAAAATAGGCGGCTGAAGTACGTGCACACTATATAATATTCATTTTCATTAGCGACAATGGCTTATATACCTAAGTTTATTTTAAGTTGGTGATATATTGTAGCTTTTTGATATCTTATCTTGGCAGCATCGAAAAGAATGAGATGGGACTCGGAAGGGATGTTCTTTGAACTAAGAATCTTGGAAGGAGGATGGAGAGTTTTAATTGGAGGAAGATACTTTTTGTGAAATTAAGGTCGCTTTTTTCCAAATTGTTTATGTTTACAGAAATAAATGTGTAGTCGGATAAACATTGGAAATGGAAATTTCTACCGAGGAAAGCTGCTCTTTTGACGAGAACCTTCTTGATCAACAGACTTTTAAGAACTTTTTGAAGTTAAAGGGGATTCTGAAGCAGTTCCCAAAAAAGAGCGGCATTGAATGTACACTCTGTGAAGAAAACATAAGGATTCGAAATCTTCATGACATGTTCAAAGCATATGCATGTGCAGTTTCTTGCCTTTCCTATCATGTTGAGTCTGCCGGTGTGGTCGACTTTTTAGTGTTTTTCGAAGTTGAGGACTTTGTGATGAAAAGGATAGAGAATAGGGAAATGAGTAGCGTAAAGGAAGTCCTAGTATATAAGAAAGATACCAAGGAGATGTACGAGGAGGCGTTGAGGGACCAGCTCATTGCGGTATTTAAGACACATTTTGTGGAAAAGGCCATCAAAATAAACTGTGAGCAGGATGTGGAGTCTATAACATACAAGTACTACAAGTTAGTGGACAGCAATGCAAGAAAAGAATTTACAACAAAAAGTCTGGAGCTTTTAATGGTTCTGCTATTCAGAAGAAATGAACTGATCAGGTTTTTCAAGGTTTTTTCGTGTAGCAAGAAGAGTTATGCAGCTTTCAAGCTTTCTCTGTTGCTCAGCATGAGACAGGAATCCCATGTTTCGGCCGAGGGATTATTAAAAGAGTTTGAAGACTTTCCATTTGAAGAAGACAGCCTGTTTCCATATAAGGGAAGCATTGAAAGTCTATGCAAGGTTAATGAGGTGTTAAGGAACCCGGGGAAAGATACTGAAGAGTGGCTTATAATACAGCGGAAGAATATGGACTGGGCCGAATGTGTTCAGATGTGGGCTTTAAATCGGGAGAACGATCCAGAAGCCATGGACAATTCGATGATGGAGCTCTGCATAAGAAACAAATGCTATGAAGATGGGTGGTTGATATATGAAAACAACACGGAGAGAACAAATGTAAGTGTTAACAAGGCCTGTGCTCTTTGTTTCCGGGGGTTGAAGGACAACGATGGGGTTCACATCTGGAAGGTTAGAATGGCAGAAGTCGTTGAGTATTCCATGTTCTCAGGAGATCTTGATTCGCTATACGTCTTGATAGATGATGTTATGATCAAACTTCACGAGATCTCAGTAACACTTAGGATCTTTATTCTCAGAAAATTCTCGAAAATGATTGGCTTTCTCCATAATAACGAAGACTTGATTGGGAATTTCTTGAGGGCACTTCAAGTACTGTGTAGCAAGTGCCAAGATTCGGAGACACATGCCCTATGTGTAAGATATTCGGCACAAGCTTACGACGAATGGAAAAAGATCAAAAGTAAAAAGTTCCTGTTTTTCAAGAAACAGAGCCACAGGGACATTCAGATATATGCAAGTGTACTTGGAATCTATGGAACAGTAGGAGATTGTGGAAGATTCTACAATGTATACCAAGACCTTTTAAAGTCCGACATTGAGCTAGGTAGGGAATTATGTGCAAGACTAGAAAGCCTGCATATCCAAGACTGCGAAGAATGTATCCTAAGAAGAAACAGAATCGTTCTGAACAAGAGTGGAAAGGCACCGCCGGTCTTTAATTTTTTGAATAAACCTTGATGCACTTTCAAACGGTCATGGAGATAAGATATTTGAGCACAATAATCCAGAGGCTTTCAACCACCGAATTTTATAGGATTGCAGTTGAGCGAATAGTAAAAACTCCATTGAAATCACCCTAAATGCTCGGTGATTTCAAGATTGTAAAAAAGTGCAGTACAACAGATGCAAGAGTTTCGATATTCGAATTGAACGACACATGCCTTGAGTTGCCTATATTTATGCCTGTAGGGACATATGGAGCGATGAAGGGCATTCGCGTTCCTGACCTCCAGGAGAATATGATTTTGACAAACACGTATCACCTTAGGAAGCTGGGGAAGAACATCAAAAGATTTATGAAGTATAATAGAGGGATGCTAACTGATTCTGGAGGGTTTCAGATTGGGAGCTTACCCGATGTTGTTGTGACAGAGGAGGGAGTGAAGTTTGAGAACACCTTGTTCACACCAGAAGATAGCATGAGCATACAAATGGAATTAGGTGCAGACATCATCATGCAGCTCGATGATGTTGTAAATCCATGTGATTCCAAGGAAAAAATAGAAGTTGCAATGAGGAGGTCCATAAGATGGATGGATAGGTGTATTACAGCGGTCAACCGCCATGAAGTTGATGAACACACTAAAAAATTAAAAAAGGAAGATCTTCCTCAAATAAGACTCGAGGAAGGGAGTACACAGATATTATTTCCCATAATCCAAGGAGGACTTGACGAAGAGCTAAGGGCAGAAAGCATTGCCGAAGTCCTCAAGAGATCTCCAAAGGGCCTTGCAATAGGGGGATTAAGCGGAGGAGAAGAGAAATCCGAATTTGCACGGATTGTTCACTTTTGTATAAAGAACCTTCCAGAAGGAATTCCGAGATATCTCATGGGAGTGGGGTATCCCGAAGATATAGTGGTGTGTGTAGCACTGGGAAGTGATATGTCCGACTGCGTATATCCAACAAGGACAGCCAGGTTTGGAAGAGGGTTTTCTGATTCCGGAGATGTCTGTTTCACATCCAAACTTAAGTATGACAAAAGGAAGATAGATGAAACCTGCAGTTGCTTTGTGTGTTCTAGATACTCAAGGGCATTTATGTTTTCGATCAAAGGAACCACCAACTTCTGCATGCTTCTCACAATTCACAACTTGCATTACATGAGAAATCTCACAAAAAGAATTAGAGAGTCCATAATGGAAGATAAATATCCTGAGTTTATTAAGACTTTTATGGGAAATAGATTTAAAGAGATACCCGAATGGATAAAAATAGCTCTTAGGAAAGTTGGAGTTGAGGTTTAAGGATTCAACCATGAATAAATCCATTTTGAAGCTAGAAAGTACAGAGCCAGCTAACTTTTCTGGGTGAAATCCTTGACAATATCAAACTTCAAGAGTTTGTCCACAATGTCCACATGCCCCAGAAACATCCTTCTGCAGCATATTCTTTTCATCCCTAGTTCGTCAAGTGCCTCGGCTTCTCTCCCGCTGGTCCTTAGAAGTTCTAGATACGGCTCCCATTTGCTGGAGATTTCCTTCCCGCAAGTAAAGCATCTTATTGGAATAATCATTTTACAGAGGGCGTTGTTTTTAGCCCTATATACTCTGCAGATATCTTACCCAACTACACCCCAGGATGTGGATAAAACTCAAAGACAAGGAGACAGGAAATCCATACTTCTACAATACAGAGACAGCAGAGAAAACACAGAGAAAGCCTTCCGAGGGCTTTAGGCTGTACCATATATTGATAAAACACGAAAAATCAAGAAAGCCCGTAGATGTAAGCGTTGAAGAGGCTTTCTTAAAAATAAAGGAGATCTATGAGGAGTTAAAGGCAAAAGTTAATGATAGTGATTTCAAAGAGATCTTTAAGGAATATGCATATAAACACTCCCAGTGCTCGTCTTCAAAAAGAGGAGGAGACTTGGGGTTTGTATGTGGAAATGAAATGATGAAGGAGTTTGAAAGGCCAGCATTTTCTCTTCGAAGAGGAGAGATATCCGCCCCTGTTTCCACACCCTCTGGGTTCCATATAATTTATCGGAGATGAACCATAAACAGGATCCTCATGTTTATTTCTAAGGCTGCCTTATCAATACTCTTCCCATATCTCTAGCTATCAGCTTTTCTTGTTTGCACATGTAATCGATGGCTTTTTTGCACATCCATTCATCTTTTCCTTCAAGCCTTTTGATTAGATCGTTGTATTTTATTGATCCTCCAACTGGTACAAGCTGCTTTATCCTGTTGCATATCTCTTCGATATCGTTGATCACATCGGGACGGACCATTCCTTCTAGCATATGTCCTTGGGAAACTGCGTTCATCGTGCTTACATTAAACAGCCTTATTGCTTCCTCTACGTGCTTTTCGGAGACTACTTGGCTCAATTCCATCTTCGCAAGTGACTCTCCTATCCGTATTATTGCTTCTAGCTGCCGAACCGTTATTGGAATTGAGTTCCGCTTCAGAGTGCTTTGTTCAAACTGCCTAACCTCTTTTCTTGTGTTGACATAGTATCTTGACAGCTGCTTGGATGCCGCATCCGAAAGTGTTGGAAACACCTTGCCTTTGGCATACTGTACATATCTTTTTAACACGCTAACCGGGAGGGTCCCCGAATGCTCTTCCTCCCCAAGGACCCATTCTTCATTTCCATCCTGTGTCTCTTCAGGACACTTAGCATCCCCTCTGACCTTGTCTTGATGGACAGAGAGCACATGCTTTGCAAGAGTGATGTCATTGGGACCAAACTTGTCTTTAAGTATAAATATGCAGTCAAACCTAGATAAAATGGTGGCTCCAAATTCAATGTTTTCATCAGGAGTCTTATAATCGTCATATCTTCCAAAAACCGGGTTTGCAGCAGCAAGTATGCTTGTTCTGGTGTTTAGCATCGTTGTTATCCCAGCCTTTGCAATTGATATTGTTTGTTGCTCCATGGCCTCATGGATGGCAACTCTGTCATGCTCATTCATTTTGTCAAACTCATCGATACAGCATATTCCATTGTCTGCAAGAACCAGTGCTCCCCCTTCAAGATAAAATTCTCCACTGCTGTCTCTTATTACACTGGCTGTTAGTCCTGCTGCCGAGCTTCCCTTTCCACTTGTGTAAACACCCACGGGAGATGCAAGTTCCATAAACTTCAGAAGTTGCGATTTGGCCATCCCCGGATCTCCTAGAAGAAGAACATTGATATCTCCTCTTAGAGTGACTTTATCCTCAAATACTCTTCTGGTTCCTCCAAACAGCATGCAGGCTAGAGCCTTCTTTACATCCTCATGTCCATACACCGAAGGCGCGATGGATTTTGAAATCTTTTCATAAATGTTTGTTTTGCTAAGCCTTTTGAAGCTCTCTTCCTCCTCCTCTGTAAACATTCTTGAAATCTTGAGATTCTGATGCTCAAGCCCTACCACTTTTACAATTGGAAGAGAACTGTCACGGATCATTCTCATACAGTAGATCCCTGTAATAATAACTTTTGATCCTGGAATCAAGCTGTTAACCATTCCCTTTTCCAAAACCAGGCTGAAGTGCCTGGGTGTTTCTCCAACAGGAATGTCTTCAAAAAACTCTTGGATCTTCACATACTGCACATCTATCACCCTGCTTTTCTCAGGTATCACAATATAAGGATCGGCTGGGCATTCTGCCTTGTCGCACATCCTGGGAATCATATCCACAACTTCTTTGCTGCTAAGGCAGTTTCTGCAAACAAGAAACAGTACCTTCGGCTTTGTGATAACAGAAGATGCAGAAACAACTATTCCCTGTATCTTCACTATCTTATTTGTCCGGGATGCATTTATTTCTCTGATGGGTATGCACCTACCTCCTGAAACCAAACGGAGCTGAAATCCCTCTGTCCCTCCTGTATTGTACTTACTTACTATAGCCTCTTCAAACCACTCAATAACCTTTTCAGGCCTCTTGGATAGCTCCTGAGAAAGAAGGCTCGAATACTGGTAAATATGCTCCAGCCTTACTGTTAGAGAAAAGTTATTCCGGTTGATGTTTGACGAAAGTACATGAGAGTACTCCTTTTGTGTCGTCTTGAACAGTTCAATAAACCGAATGAATTCGCCCTTGATTGTCTCCTCGTTTACAACTGGTTCATTGGTCACCAGGTCGATACTTGCAACTCTATGCTCATCCCAAGTCATTTTAAGATGGGCTTTTCTCTGTAGAATTCAACATCAAGAATTAAAACCATCCCATCCCAAGCCCAGAGATGGATCGCATCGACTCGATGGACAGAGGAATCCAGAGGCACACAAACACCTACATACATGCGGTGATCAGCCTCTTGAAGCAGTATGATCGGCCACTGTCCTTTGAGGAGATAAGAGATAAGACAAGAATCGACTTACACAACAATTACATGCTCCTTCAGTCTATTAAGAAAAATCCAAGGATAGTTTCAACTCATAACACTTTGATGTTCAAGCCTTTGTACTCGATAAGGAGTGTAGAGGACATGAGAGAAGTTATGAAGAAGTTGAATGGAGAAGAGGGTTTGGAGATGAGCAAGTTGATGGATTCCCCAGTGAATATTGCGCCGTTTGTAGATGAGCTGAAGAAAAATAATGAAATAATTGTGCTTAGTGACCTAGATGGGTCCGAGGTGGTGTTCTGGAACGATATGCAGGAAAATCCTGTTGCTCCAGAGATAAAAGATTTGTGGAGCCAAGTTAGGATATCGACATACCATGATCTAATAAGGGAACTTAACACCGCCGGACTAAAGACAGAAAAAGTCGAAAATGTTAAGAAGAGATCTACAATCAAGATCAAAAAGGATAGAAGAAGCAGAAGACGGATCCGAATAACGAATACGCATGTAAAGGGATTAGATCTCAGTGGCGTACAGGACGAAGGGTAGCCAACACAGTTCCAAACTCTCTGTATCGAAATACATTTTATTAAATAGCAGGCTCCTTAAACTGTTGTCTTGTATTCCAAACCATCCACACTGTAAAGATGGCAATCCCTCAATAGAACATCGATGTTTTCTTTAATCTCGCTTTCTGGATATTTAGACGAGAGCATCTTGATAACCACATTTATGTGAAGCCCATTCTCATCCTGGTTCTTCCTATAGCACTCCAGTATGTCCTCCTGGATCCTGCCGAGCTTTGCACCATCGCTTTTTACCTCTTCTCTCTGAAGCTGCCTGGTATAGAATAGATGTTGATAGATACAGTTCAGAAAGTGGTAGGTGATAAGATTTGGGTCTTCTACCTGGGCTAGATGGGACACAGATACACTTCTCTTTCCATTGAATGTTCGGAGAGACCCATTGACCTGGAGAAGTCCATGTTCTTCAAGAGCCTTGCACTGCTCTTCCTCATAGGAATTACTTGGCCAGAATGTACAATCCACACTCTCTGTCCCATCCTCCAAAACAAACATCGAACCTGTTGCCGATGTTCTCGAAGATACAACCCATCCAACAATTTGAACGTTGGTGACTTCCGCAGAGTCGATCATGTGTGTTGAAGATGCCTCATCAAAGTCACAGTTGTTGATCTGTTTGATTGTGAGTGTTCTTAGTGTCTTTATTCCTAGGAATTCTCTTTTTGGAGAGCTTTGGATGTATCCTCCGTCACTTCTGTCCATATGGGTCTAGGATTTCCGCTACCAAAAATTTGCCCTCTTGAGATGAGGATTAATGAATCGGATCTCTTCAAGAGATATAGAATTGCCAACCAAATGGCTTCGAACTTCCCATTGATGCTCAGAGAGGTCAATGAGACTGTCTACATAACATCCACAACCCAAAGGAGCTATACGATATACGATGTGAAGAAGATGAATCTCCTCTTCTGCGGGCCTATGTTCAATCAAATTCATTGCACTTATCAGAAAGGAGATTTTGTCTATGTTGGGTCATACAGAGATGTGTATGTGACCACTCGGGGGAGTATTGTCCGATGCTTTACTCTTCCAGCAGGCTTGGTTCAATCCAACAAGAGGATCCGAGTGTCTGAGGAGAGCTTGGAAGGAATTATTAGACAGATCCTTGGGTTTGGAGAGGTGATTCTGATTCTAACACAAAGCGAGCTGTTTGTTACTGAGGATCTGAACGAGATATATAAGATTGATCATGATGAGATTGAAAGTTTGTTCCATCCTCATACATATGTTAACAAAGTTGTTAAGATTCTTCGGGGAGGAAGGATGGTACTGTTCAATGTGTCTACCAGGAGGGAAGTGTATGTGTACAAGCCGTTTGAGGCAACGATAACAGCGATTGAACAGAGTCCTGTGATTGATGTTGTTGGAATAGGCTTAGAGAATGGTATTGTGCATGTATTTAACCTGAGGACTGATAAGATTCTGTTTTCATTTAAGGCAGGATGTAAAGTTCATGGGCTCAGCTTTGGAGGAAACCATCTCATGGTGATAACAGGAAAAGAGATGCTAATGTTTGATCTAGACGAGAAGAAAAAGATGGGATCAATTGAAGGTTCTACTAGCAAACAAGATGGGACTGAGGAATGTTTGGACAGAAGAATTCTAAGTGGAAAGTTCCTCGATGACAAATCCTTTGTTATATCCACAAAAGATTCATTGTCTCTTTATGAGGTAGAGAACTATAACCTTGAGCTAATTAAGAGAAGAAGAACATACAACGACAAGATAATAGGGATGGAGTTTGTAGATGAAAAAAGCGTTCTTTTGTTTGGTCCCAAATGTGTCTTCAGTATGAATGTGTATAGGGACGAGCAGAACTTCATGTTCAAATTCAAAGGAGATATTGAGATGATGGATGTTAACAAAAACATTGTATGTTCTGGAAAAGGGCAATTGCATTCCTTTAATTTCTCAGAGAAGAACTCAAAGCCCCTTTTGAGAAAGGATGTCAATTGTCTATCTGTATACAAGGACTTTTGCTGTTTTGGAAAAGACAAAATTACTTTAATCAACCTCAAATCAAAACTTGTGCACAGCAAATTTTCCATTGGTGAGGAGCTGATTGATTTGGCAATGGACTTCACACGGATAATTGCGGCAACAGCATCAGGTGTATGGATATACACAACGAAGGGAGAATTTATCTCCAAATATGAGCAGAAGGGAGTAGTATCCATAAGACTGATGGAAAGCTTTGTTGTTATCTGTACTTCCTTCCAGATCTTATTCTATGACGAGGGGGTTTCGAGAGTATTCAAGATGGCAGATGAGATAACGGATTATTGTGTATCCAGCGACTCGAAATGGATAGCCATCTTGTGCGGAGAGAAGATCTTTCTCTACGACATCCTGACCACCACGCTTCTTGACATGCTTGGGATGGATGAGGAAGCAAAATTCATCAGGTTTTCTCCAAATCTTGACTTTCTTTTGGCTGTTTCTAAGAGCAATGATCTGATTTTATTTTCAAACAAGAGCAACTTCCAGTCACACTCAAAACCTGAGAAGTTTGCTTTGAATTTCTCAGACTTCAAGGAAAGAAGCAATGCACAGGAAACTGTGTGGAGACAGAAGAGAGGAAGTCTGTATTCAGAGCTTCTACTTTTGAAAGGCTTGGAAAGAAAACCAGAGGATATGGAAGGGGAAGGTTCCAACTTGTCCGAATCTTCTCTAGAAACATTAGAAAAGCTTCTAGATGAAGATTGGATAAAAGGGATGACTAAAGAGGAAGTCTTGAAGGTTATGGATATCCTTGCTCTCCATACCACTACATCCATGAATGTTGTTCAAAGGATCTTGTTTAATATCTTAAGGTACAAATCCCATCTACTGGAGCCTGAGGATGTGAGCACATTTCATGAAAGATTCATCAGAGACTGGGATGATTTTGAAGAAAATGCATTAAAGGCGATAGGATACCTCAGTGCCGAAGCTGATGGGTTACTCCAATAGATCTTTGCTCTACATGTCTATCTTCTTAGAACAATGAGTCTAGAGGTTATCAATAAACTTATCAACACAATCATCAGTAAGATTACGGATCTACTTCTAATGACAGCTAGAGTATTAGCCTTCTGACTCCAGATGTCCGGAAGTTTTATTGGGGAAAAAAGTGAAGTGAAGACTGGAGAACATACATCGTACTGGTCCAGACACCAGAGACTGCCATCCTTAGATGAGCACTTTGTGCTGGGAAATTTCCCTACTCTTTCGCACATCAAGGCTTCTGTTTGCAATACTCCTTTCTTGCAGAAGCCTTCTGGGACCGGCCTAGACCCATCCTGAGCATACTTGATTCTGCATATAGGGGATTCTCCGTCGCAGTAACTCCCCTCCTCACAGTTCATCTTGTGAATATTTGAAGATCTTTCTTTGCACATTGTGTTTTTTGGAAGTAAGCTGCAGTCTTTACAACATCTTCCATTTCGGTCATCGCACTGTGCCCCAGACCTTAACTTGCATTGTCTAGTACAGCAAAGAGAACCATTTGGAAGACCTGAGTCACACTCTTTTTCTCCCTCAACCACGCCATTTCCACAAGTGTCTATCTCATCGAACTGGATCTTGTTCTTCAGAATAAACCTTTCTATTTGCTTTATGTTTCGGTTACTGAGGACAGCACTCTCTTCCTTCTCTAACGGACCCTCTTCCTCCCTCATTAGACACCCTTTATCCAAATCGTGTTCTGCACCCAGCCCATGTGCTATCTCATGTGCAAGCACCTTCCCCTTATAGAAGTACGAGTCCGACTCCAATATCTTAACAACTCCAAATCTCCTTGTGATAGAGCCCATTCCTCCAACAAACGTCAACCCATTCACTTTTATGCTGGATGTCTGAAGAAGAAGGACAAGATTAGACTTCTCTAGGAGCATCCCTATCCTTGTATTCTCTTTTACAGGCCTGAGGATCCTACTAAATTTCCTGAGTGTTCCAACACTATCGGTTTTTTCAATCCATTCTGGATCAATGTCTCTCGTTTTTATCATTTCTAACTCTCGTAGTCTAACGTAAGATTTCGGAATCAAAGGCTTGTCTATAACATTAAGTATTCCATTCAGGGACAGCCTGATGCCATCGATGCTCCATCTGTTCCTTTCAAATATGTCTTTTGCG
The DNA here is from genome assembly GCF_000146465.1 of Encephalitozoon intestinalis ATCC 50506. Classification (NCBI taxonomy): domain Eukaryota; kingdom Fungi; phylum Microsporidia; family Unikaryonidae; genus Encephalitozoon; species Encephalitozoon intestinalis. The sequence goes on from NC_014420.1 coordinate 41,434, forward strand.
TTTCTGAATATTTCTATTGTGTCAAGATTGATGTCCGGACCTATCTCCTGAACTCTATCGAAGTCGTTGATCAAAAACACTTTGATAACTTTTTTAGTGTTCTTCACTTCTTTGCGCTCCTTGGAATCCTCTTGTCTATTCATGGAAATATTTCCCAGTTTCTTGATTATGACTCTCCCATCTTCTCCCGATTGGATCCGATACATAACTCCAGAGGATACGAACGATCCATAAATGAAATTACAGAAGGATATTGAGCCGTAGCACTCTTCTTCATCAAGACATTCAATGGAAAAGTCACACAGGTTCTGCCTCATGACTGTCCCATTGATTTCAAGGGATGAATCTGCCAGCTTAAGCCTGAAGTCTCTTCCAAAGGCTCTAAAGACCATAATGAGGCTGGAAGACAAGGGAACACTTTCCATTGGGATCATTTGGCCGCTAAGGTCTGCAAATTCCAGGCTTATTTCCTCTGTTTTACAGAATACAAAAGAAAGCATAGAAAACAAAAGCATATTGTTTACTAATTCCCCAGCAGCTTTGAGACATAAAACAATCGGCTTTGAAGGGAGCTCCAGATCTTAACAACGAGGACGGTCCCCTTGATGTTAGTGAAAAATTTGATAAAAGCAGAAGAAAGATTTGATGGTAGAAAGATTAAGGAAACAAGGAAGCTCGAAGTAGAGAAGATATCTAATTCCTGTCTGATCTCTATGGGGAAGTCTCGGCTGCTGGCTGTGTCCCAGAAAGGCATATCCAGGCCATATGTGGACAAATCACATGAAGGAATAGTGAACTTCAGCATATCCATGGGAGGAAAAAGACATGAAAGATTGGTGAACTTCCTCCACAAGGTGTATATCAAGCAGAAAAGTATCGATCTTGAGAGCCTCTGTATCAAGTTAAATGAAGAGGTTGTACTGATTCATATAGACCTAAGGATTCTGTCCTGTGACGGAAGTATCTATAGTCTTATAGTCCAAGGCGTGAATTCTGTGCTGGAGACCCTTGGAGTGAAAATGAACTACATGCCCCAGTGCTTTTCTTACTGCTCAATTGACAATGTGGTCATCACAGACCCTTCGGAAAATGAACAAATCGAGGAAGATTGGAATTGTGTTGTGGTGATGAAGTCGCCTAAGGAAATAGTTTTTCTTGAGAAGATAGGAAGGGAATGCAGCATAGAACAAGTGTTCGAAACCATCGATAGATCTGTCAAAGACTTCGTGGTGCCTCTCCCAGGAACAGAAGGGGAGAAATGGCTTAGAAGCACTTGACGAATAACTTTTTGTCTCTAGAATCCCTTTGAATGGGATTTCTTTTCCAGGGAGCAGAGTCGATCATTTCAGATGACGGAGAGACTATTTCAAAGAAGCGTGTAAGCAAGTCTTATAGAATAAAGACTCTGGATCAGAAGATAACAAGGAGTAGGACAAGACGGGAGGCTAAAATTCTGAAGAAACTTGAGGAACTCGGGATGCCAGCACCAAGATTAATAAATGTGTGTGATGACACTATTGTGATGGAAAAGATAGATGGAGTGGTTCTTAAGAAAAGAATCGAGGATTCCGATGACCCAAGAGCCCTCTTCTTCGAGCTAGGGACCCTTGTCTCCAAGATCCATCTTGCAAACATAGTTCATGGGGATCTAACAACATCGAACTTTATATCGGGAGACAAAATATATGCAATTGACTTTGGACTATCCTATGTTTCCCTTAAGGACGAAGACAAGGCTGTTGATTTGTATGTTTTTGAAAGGGCAGTCGGATGTTCACACGATTCCAAATTCTTGGAGAACTTTTATGAAGGTTATATGAGGGGGGGAAATGAGGATGTGGTGAGGAGGCTGGAGTCTGTTCGTCTTCGGGGTAGAAAAAGAGAGTCCATGGCCTTTGGATGAGGAAACTATTAAAGATCTTATAGGAATTTGGACCTGGGAATGGCAAAATGCATCATCCGAGAATCGAACTCGGGCCAGCCAGATGGCAACCGGCTATTATACCACTAAACTAATGATGCTTGATGCCGTGCTCTGCAACAGTCTTTTTCCCAGCCTTCCAAAAAGATGGTTCAAACAAAAACACCAAAATAACATCATACAACAATAGAACACTCTGTTTAATTCACATACCCAACTATCCAACACTTATTCCATGCTTCTTCATTATATCTCCAAACTCCTTCTTAAAGTGTTCAACAGCTTCCATGTCACCGTCTAGAACCCCGTCGATGATCCTGCTGACTAGAAACACAACTCTGTGTCTTTCGCATTCTTTGACAGAACTCCCTCTCATCGTCTTACCTCTATTCAGAATCTCGCACACATCGGAAACAAGATCTACCATGTCCGACACATGCTTTTTGCTTTCTTCTGCAAGTTCTTTCAATTCAGAGTAAACTTTCTCATTTCTCTCCGGCTCCACCAGGCCCATTCTCCTTTGAAGGAAAAGAATGGTCTTTTTTATTTCCTCGTTCTCCCTTCGAAGCCCAACTATCTCCTCTCTCTCTGTATTTTTAAGTCCCTCTATCGTTTCCTCCAGCCTTCTTATCTTTGATTCGTAGACGTGAGCCTGGTGTTCCAAAGTCCTTGGCTCGCCTATGTCTCTGGGCTCGCACACAAGACCCTCTCTGATCTTCTCATATCTTATGAATATTCCATGCCTGTCCTTGCAGTGAAAATATCTTACTCCATTGACACTTCCATTGTTGGCCCCTACAGGGTCATCCAGCTCCAATCCTATCCACTTCCCGTCCTTCGACTTTATTCTCCCAATATACCTCACTGTCCCTTTGAACTTATCTCCAAGCGTCAGTCTGTCGTTGACCGTCAGCAAAGACATACGACTTCTGCACCCCTTAACTTGGCCCAAAAAAATAGTCCCTACGAATGGATCAGGACCTTATCACTCTTGATATTCCAGAACTAAATGAAATTCCAAGCATAGGTCTTGACGATCTGGATTCCCAGTACTCTGTAGAAAACGAGTCCATTGATTCCGGAAGCGGGGAGGTTGACAGCACAAACATCGCCAAAATACATGAGTATCTAGACAAAGACTTGAAAGATCAGGATCTTCTAATAGAAAAGCTAAAGACATTTGAAGAAAAGCTAGACAGCTACATAAATGCACATGGAATTTATAGAACTTGAAGTACTGAATTATTCTTTGGGTTTTAATAGATAGGACAATAAAAGTCATCTTTTTTTCTTGTATCTCTTCTTCATCATGTCTTTATGGTTGTCATGTATGGTTTTTTTGATTCTCTGTTCTCTTTCTTTTTCTTTCTTCCTCAAGCTCTCTTCTTTCATCCGTCGAGCATTCTCTTCTTTCTCTGCTTCCTCTTTATCCTTTTTCATCCTCTCCCTCATAATGCTGTTTCTAATTTCATGTTTCTCTTTGTAGTCAGGAGGAATCGGCAGTTCAATCTTTTGGCTTACAACAGGAATGCTCCTTCTATCAAATGGAAGCTGGCTTTCGATCTTTTGAGGAAGGCTGTAGTCCTCCTCGGGAACAACACACTCTTCGTCTCCCGAAGAAGACTCTTCAGGGCCGTAGTTGTGTATGAGCCCTAAGGACTCTCTTATCTCGTGTAATCTACGAAGTCCTCTCCAGCTGGTCTCCAAGTTGTTGACCGGAATGAAAATTTTGTGCACCTCGGCAGGAACAAAGCATCTCAATGTTATTATGTCACTCATCAGCATCCTTCCTTCAAATGTAGCTCGGTACTCCCCGTTCTTACCCCGGGGCTCCTTTATTTGCCCTCTAAGCCCACTCACAGCCTTAAGTGATGCTCCCTGAAACTTCAGCACTTCAAGATCAGAAGTAAACATGTCCTGAACAAACACTGTATTCTGCACAATCTGTTTAGGATACCCAACTAGCTTCAACTTCTTGACCAGCTTTGCGTCTCCGTTGACATCCGTCACTGTCCCAAGTGCCAGCACCCTGAAGTCTCCCTTCTCACTGTATACAGAAAATCCAGTTCCTGCTGGAACAACAGGCCCATAGAAGGAAACATTGCAATGCATCGACTCGGGAGTATACTTTATCACCCTGTTCCTAGTTGCATCCTTCATACTAAAAACAGGAACACACTGGAATCTTTTCCATCCAACAGAGAAAATTGCCGGTTCGTTTGTCTTCAGAATCTTCTTGTACCACTTGTATCTTTTTATTTTTCCTTGGATTATGTTCGTTTCCTTTTCTGCAACAAGAAAACTTCCAAGGACAATAACATTGCTAAAATCAATCAATTGCGAAATATGGGTCGACAATCTAATTTTGACATACTTTCCAGGAACAACCACCCCAGGAACCATCATCTCCGAGTTTCTCTTCATTTCTTCTTCAAGCCTTCTTTTTTCTCGGAGGAGAATGTTTCCTTTTTCTTTCTCCTTCTCTTCGTATCCCTTATTAAATTTTTCGACAAGCTCCTCTTCGGTGACTGCTTCTTTTTCAAATCTATTTGAAGTCATTTCCTTCAGCTCCGACAAGCTGAAGTTCGACTCATCTTCTTCAATGCACTTTTTTTCCAAGTCCTCTTCTTCGTCCTTACTTGAAATGGAGTCCTCCTCATCCACATCCACTTCCTTTCCAACGCTTTTGCCTCCCTTGAAAATCTTAATCTCCATATCCGAATCAATTTCAATCTTTACTTTGTTTTCCTTCTCGTCGTCTTCTCTCTTGCTTTCCACTACCTCGGACATTGGAGAATACAGAATCTTGGACCTTAAAGAAAGTTTGTTTTCTCCCTGGCTCGGAACAGGATCTGCTAGAACTTCCATCTCGGCTACTCGATTGTCCCCAAGGCCGGGAATATGAATATCCATGTCCTTCTTCATAAGGCCTCCTCTTACATATCCATAGACAAACATCCCGTCCACCCTGTCGGCAATAACATGGGGATGCATGCACTTCCACTCTATGGGCCTGTACTTCATCACTCCAACAGTTCTACAAAGCTTTAGCAGATCAGCATCTGTATATCTTCCTCCTTCGACATTCCCCACATAGAAGAACTTGATTCCAGGACATATCTCCTCCCATATTCTTTTTTTGATAGACTTCAAGTACTTCGGGTTTCTGCAGTTATCGGTATTCGTCACAACACATAAAATCTTCGAAAGCCCATGAGACATCAGAAGAGTGAGAAACTCAAAAGTCTCCATTTCCAATCCTGCCATACTGTTGATGGTAAAAATTACCAAGTCCGATATCTTGGATACATCAACAAACTGGTGGATATCCACTCTCGACTCAAACAATGTGATTCTCTTTGTTTTGGATGAAGACAGTGTCACAGGACCCCTCGGCCTGTCCAAAAGTTGATGGGTAAAGTATTTCACCATCGACCTCATTAGAGTGCTCTTCCCACTTCCTGAGGGCCCTACTATTGATACAAATGCAGGAGGCAAGTCTTTGTAGAACATGTTCTCAATTGGGACCTTTGCTATTTTCTCTTCGTGTCTTAGTTGCCCGTTGGCCACTCTTCTTGTTTTTTTGCCGTCCGTCTTTTCATTCATAAGCTAGGGTAAGATTAATAAGAAATAACATATTTACCCTTCATGACCATTGGAGAGATAAAAGTCCATAAGATACATCCCAAGGCCAAGATTCCGAAGAGGCACTCGGACGGAGCTGCCGGTTATGACATATACTCTGTGGAATCAGGAAGTGTTCTACCAAACGAAAGGAAATCTATACGTACTGGGCTAATATGGGATATCCCCCAGTCGATTGTAGGATTGGTCTTTGGAAGATCTGGATTTGCTCTAAAAAATTGGATCGAGGTGGCAGAATCATGTATATATCCAGGAGAGAGCAAAGAGCTGGTAATAACTCTTATTAACAATGGAAAAGATGTATTCCAGTATGAGGAGTCCTGCCGTATAGCCCAACTTGTATTTGTTCCTGTGCTGAGTTGCGAAATAGATCTTGTAGACTCCTTGGATTCAACGGAAAGAGGCAGTCTAGGATTTGGATCAACCGGAATGAAATAAAATTTTGGGTTTAATGATCAATTTTGTTGTAGATCAGACTTTGTTTCCAGTGCTTCATGTCTCTTTTTTTCTCTTTTCTCTTAACCTTTTCTGCAAGTTTTTTCCATTGCAGTTCTGTCTTTACAGGAATCCCAAACATTCTCCGGGTGTAGACCTCAATGGTGTTTTCCTCCCCTTCCGGCTTATGTTCTCTCATCTTTAAGAGTCTCCATATCAGTCTGTCGAGCTTCATCACAATCCTTTCCAGGTCCATAAACGCCACTTCAACCGGTAGGTCAAGTTCGCCCCTGGCTGCAAACTCTTGGCTTGCAATTTCGTTAGAACCAATAGATATACACCAAACCCAAAGAGCCGAGAAACTCTTCAGATTCATTATACACAGATGGAATGTTCCTATTTGTTTAGCAAATAACACCATTTCGAAACATTACAGCACCTTCATCTAGAATAAGACTGGAGCTAAATAAAAAGACATCTCCCAGGGCTAGAGGGATGATAGAGTTCAAGTATCTGGGAACAAGGAGCGGTAAGTCGTTGATGCTATCAATAGACAATAAAAGATATCTGTTTAATCTTTTTGAAGGGTTTCAGAGGTACTGCATCGAATCAAATGTCAGCATCAGCAAGATCTCTGTAATCTTTGTATCTGAGGAGACATCGGTTCCTCCGCTTGTGGGAACATATCTTACTCTAAGAGACATAAAAAAAGAAAGCCTTGACATTGTGTGTAGTTTGAGGCTAGAGAAGATGCTGGCCTTGGCAAGTGCCTTTGCAGATCCTATGGATCTAAGAATTAATTACATGAGGAATTATTCAGACGGGTTTATCAGCGTGGAAACAATCGAAAACACTCTTTCTGGAGATTCTCGAGAAAGGAAGGAATCTTCCTTTATTCTGAACATTAGGCCTATTCGGGGAAGATTTCTTGTTGAAAAGGTTCCAAAAGACGTTCCAAAGCATTTATACTCTAGACTCACGAGGAGAGAGAAGGTGGAACATAACGGAAGAGTGTATAATGGGGAGGAATACATGGAAGACGATATAGATGTCGGAGTTATTGCTGTTGTTTTTTCCTCGGGAAATTATGGGGAACTTTTGGAAAGGATGAGAAGAAGGGCCCCGAGGTACTTCTTTTGTTTTCAAAGAGATGTTGCTCAATTTCTCTCTTCTACCCTTGAAGGCCGTTTCTTCCTCTTGGAAGATAATCACTTTGTTGAGTATGGATCACTTTATGACATCCAGATTGGCTTAGGCTCAATACATGGGGACTTTCTGTCGCCGCTTCCCTTTGAAAAGACAGCCTCCCCCTCTCCTTGGGATATGGAGAGTGTTCAGAGCGGAGACTTTCTCACATACGATAAGAATTTAAGGTCTTTTTCCCATTTCCCTTCAAAGCAGAAAGAATACATCCCATGCACACGGAAACACGAAGAAAGGTCTATATTGTTTCTTGGAACCGGGTGTGCTATTCCATCTAAGTACAGAAATGTATCTGGAATACTCTACGAGTCCACCGACAGGGCTATTATGCTCGACTGTGGAGAAGATACTTTATTTCAAATACATAGGGCCTATGGAGGATTTGACGTCCTAAAGAAGCTCAAGGCAATCTTCATATCACATTCTCATGCAGACCATATGCTGGGGATTATATCTGTGTTGAAGAAAGTAGGCCACAGGGTGAAGGTCTTTGCTCCAGTAGTCATAAGGCCGTTTGTTGAATGCTTTGGTGCTGGAGACTATGAATACATAGAAACAAACCATGCAAAGATAGCAGAAAGAGAGTTTCGGGGAGACTTGGGATCAATGGGGGAATTTTCTCTAGGAAACATCAATGCAGAAGATTATTTTTTGAAGTTTGACGTGGGATTTAGAATATCTATTTGTGGGGTTGACCACTGTTCAGACTCGTGTGGAATTAGAATTCAGGATGACACCACAGTTATAACATACTCTGGAGACTCAAGGCCCTCTATACTGTTTGGAATAATGTCCTCTGATTCTGATGTTATGATCCATGAAGCCACATTTGTCTTTGACCAGCAAGAAAGAGCCATGCATACAGGCCATTCAACAGTAGACGGAGCTGTTGAAGTCTTTAGATCATCCAGATCAAAAGTCCTACTTCTCACACACTTTAGCCAAAGGTATTCAAAGGGCGTTATAACTGACGGCCAGTGGATTCCTTGTGTGGATCTATTTAGATATGCGGTTGGATCAAGTGTCTATCCTAAGGACAAAATCAATGGTTATTATAGTAAGCTTGAATCTTCTAATAAGTAAATGATATAATTTATTTCAGTGACAGAACCCTTTGCTTCTTGGAGATGAGATAGCTTTTCCATCTCGAGAGGAGCTCGCTTGTATCTTCAGTGCACTCCTCCTCACTTGTATCGTTTTCAATTGATTCAGAAAACTCCTCCACAGCCTTTGCTTTATCTTCGGATGAAAGATGAGAAAAGGGCCTCCACATGAATAGAGTAAGTCTGTTGAACACCTTTTTCCAAAGGAGTTTTCCGTTTCTGTTGAACATTTGGACCAGTCCACTGGAGCAGTCTCCAGCTGAAACTGAGGCTGCATAAAGCCCACTATACGACCACGAGATACCTGTGCATGATGGATGAGAATAGGCACTTCTCAGCTCTCCATTGTCGTAGAACTCTATGTTTCCTGTGTCAGCATCGTGGACACAGCATATATCATCGTAAAGTGCAATAAGTAAATCATCTTCTTTTCTAATCTGTTTGGCCATACCGAACCCAAATCTGTTTCTGATGTAGAACGAAAGAGTTTGTTTTGTGTCAACAACAACAAACATCTTATCCGACACCTCTATTTGTTCTACACATCCCTCAAGCTGTGTAAGAGTTATCCCGTCGGTTCCGTAAGACTCGACGAATTGTACCTTTTTCTTCTGTATATTCTTTGTCATCAGCACAAAGCACCTCTTTCCAGAAAAGTAAAATTTGATGTCTTCGATGTTTGCATGTGTTTTTGAAAGCTTGTATTCTCCCACTTCATATCGGATTTTCTGTACCCTATCATCGCTAAACTCTACTTTCTGGCCATTGTGATGCCTAATACATTTCAGGAAGGAAAGCTTTGGATCCGGCTCTACTTCTTTGCCTTGGAGAAGTGAAAAGACTTTTCCTAGTCCTAGGAAGTACACATGATCTTCATCAAGTACTGTGTCTCCTGTAACACCTTGCTGTTTGGTGAGACATTCATTCTTGAATATATCCCATACACTTGTTTCTTTCTTTGTGGAAACCACAGCAAACCTATTATCAGGGCTAAACGACATGTTTACCACCTCATCCCCAAGCTCGATTCTACTGAACATCTCGAGATATCTTCCTGTTCGGAACTCAATCATTCTGCCTCCAACAAAACATACAAACACCCCATCATCACTGGACAGACACCTAATGGCCTTTTCAAACGTACCTATCTCCTCAAACTCCTTATTCTTTTGCTCTAGCAAGGAGAGGACTCCGTTGTTGATGACCACAAATTGTTCACGTTCAGAAAACTGGAAGTCAACAAACTCCCTTGGCTCCAGTCTTTTCAATGGAGTATATTCTCTCTCCTTCGCGCTCATTATACTGTAAAACTCCTTCAAGGAATAAGCTTGAATATCTGGAAAGCCCTCTAGCTTTCTGAGAAGAAGGCTGGTTTGCTGAGCAGTTTTCAGTTGCACAATGCATATATTTCCCTTGGAAAAGGAATTATCCGAAGAAACTTCGGGAAGACTGATTTTGGCTGGGTCAAGCCCAATGATCAAGACTTGGTTGTTCATCAAAGAAGGGCTCGTGGAGAAATTTTACCTCATGCTATAGTCTGTTGCGTGTGTCGCCTTGCAGAAGGGGTATGGACAACGAAAGGAAAACAGCCACTGTTACATTCAGGGGCATGAGATTTAAGGACTTGCTTCAAGTCCAGCAGTTGAACATGAGAAACTCTACAGAGAACTTTCTGCTTGGCACGTTTCTGAGTACTTTATCGGCATCTTATGCAACTTCCTTCGTTGCAGAGCTGGACGGGAAGATTATAGGGTACTCGGAGGCTGCTGTCTTTCGAGAGAGGAAAAAAGGACATATCTACTCTATTTGCGTGGATGGGCCTTTCAGAGGATGTGGAATTGGGAGAAGGCTTATTGGGCTTTCGATAGATGCTATAAGAACAGAGATGAAGGAAAAGGAGATATGCGAAATAGATCTTTATGTTAGGACATCCAACACAGAGGCTATTGGTCTGTACAAGTCTGTTGGATTTGTGATAAGAGAGAAAGACCTTTCCTATTACGAGGGAGGGGCTCCTGCACATAGAATGAGCCTGTACTTAGGAACAGGCACAGAATCGAGGAAACCCTAAGAAGGTATAAGGTGGCCTATTCGCCTTGAAACCTCTAAATTTTACCTTGGACTGGAATGCCCTTAAAAATGGAAACGAAGCATGCAAGCCTCATTGAGGCAAGAAGATACGAAGAACGCAAACTTCCCTCCGTAAAGGATATTTACACCGGGTCCGACCAGACATATGCAGTGCAGAAGATGATGGTGAAGAGAAGGGAAATAGGAATTCCAAATATCGAATACAGGAGATGCGGGATATTGTCTGTTATGGGAGCGTTGTGGTTCTCCAATGGCAAGAATTTGGTGATCTGGAGATATGAAAGCAATGAGGAGGAAGAGATAGGGATGTTTTCGTCGGAGGTTTTGGAGGTGATCATTTTTGTTCCTAGGAGGGGGATCTTCAACGAGAGAATATCGCACTGCCTATTTGTTGCCACCGAGAAGCAAGTGATGATCTATGGGGTCGAGAAGGATACATTTTGTCTTGTCAACACCGACTTTGTAGCATCCTCTCCAAGTTGTGTGAGATGTGCGTCGGTGGAGAATGGAGATGTGTTTATAGGATGTGAGAATGGAAGGGTATACCAGGTTGTTTACAAGAGTGTTGACTCCTGGTCATTCAAGATAATGCATGTTTACGACCCAAGCTCGTCGATTCTTTCAAGCCTTGTTCCGTCTGTTCTGAAGCGGAAGAAGTCGGCAGTTAAGGCTTTAAGCATAGGAAAGAGCTTCATGGTTTGTCTCGGCAGAAATGCCTCGATCTACAACATTGAGGGGGGGATGTACAAAGTAAGAGATGTTGTGTTGTGCAGAGAATATATCGATGTGCAGATTGTCGATGAGAAAGAGGACTCTGTGTTTTTCTACTTGGTCCAGAGGGATGGATCAAGAGACTTCTACGAAAACGGGAGACTTGCAATGACTCGGAAGTCTCCGAACATTGGAGATATGACGGAGATCAAGGAAATGAAGGTTTGCACATCGAAAGACAGGCTTTGCATGGTACGGAACGGACACTACGACGGAAGCATTGTAACGATAATTTCTTTGAACGAAGACCAGATCTGCAATTTTGACAAGTTAAAGAGCTCTGAGAGTTATGAGGTGGTTGTTATGAAAAACGAAATAGAGTTGATTGGGATTGACGGTAGAACAATTTTCCTTCTGGGAAACAAAAGAATCTTTGTGTATGAAATCCAAACTATTGAAAAGTTTCTTTTGAGCTGCAGATCGGAAGAGATTTTTAGCATGTACAAGAGCTATGGGGAGAAGGAGATGCTAGTGCTATACTATGAGCTCCTAGCAGCCAACGAAGATGTGGGAAGACTGGAGTATCTTTGTTTGAAGAACGAGGATGCACAGCTCTCTGCGTTATTTCTGTATCTTTACAGGCTGATAAAGCCTATTCTGGGAATTCCATTTGAAGACATTCTGAACGGAGAGAAGAACATATATCTCGAGAGGATCCAGAGCAAGATCAAAAACATTCGGGGGAAAGTTCGATCCAAACACTTGAGGATGGGATATGATTTTATAGATGAATTTCTGCAGACGTGCTTCTACATGAATGTATTGTACGAGTACTCGGTTAATTTAGAGGGGAAATCATTAGAGTATGTTCTTCTTGAAGACAGTGAAGAATTTAAGAAAAGAACACTTAAGTCTATTCTCGAGATGTTCAAGGTCAACCAAAGTGTCGAGCCCCTAATAAAGACCCTCAGTGCTCGATGTCCGTTGTTTCTTCCTATGGAAGAGGTTTACTACCAGAGGGGCCTTGAGATGTTGAACAAGAAGCCATCAAAAGAGGTATTGTTTGAGTCCCTTAACAACCTTAAGAATGTCCAATACAACGAAAGTCTTATTAGGAAATACAATGAGTTTGGCTTCTACTACGGAAGCACAGCACTTATCAGGGAGAACTTTAACTTTGACTTTGAGTATGGGGTTGAGATCTTGAAGAAGAGTGTTAGATGTGTTGGGGCGTTAAACCTTGCATTGGAGGATCCAAGAGAAGACTTTCTGTATGCATTGTTTGAAGCATTAATCGACATTCTGAAGGAGAATGGGTTTGGAAAGGAGTGCAGCTGCTGTGACAAATGTGGTACCATGTCTTTGAATGATTTGATCAAGATATCTGTTCCTTTTCTTGAGAAGTTCCTAAAGGAAAAGGCCATGTCATCGAGCGACCCAAGGATATTTGAGCTCCATTGGAAGTACTGTGTCTACAGAAACGACAAGGTGAAGGGGACACAGTCTTTATTGGAGTTGGCAGACAACAAGGCAGTAACGCTGGAGACAAAGATCGATCTTCTGAAGACAGCCTTGAGTGTATCTGTTAATACGGATCTGTTCAACGAAGTCAAGCTTCGGTTGGAGCTTGCAGACATACAGGTCGAGGTTTTGAAGAGGGGCAGGGTCGATCCAATGATAAGCAATAATCTCTTGTCTGCGGACGAGTTGTTCAATGACTATGCATATAAATACCCCGAACTTGCTCTTAAGATTATTGGAATATCGAGCTATACAGATAAGGCTGTCATCAAAGAGTTATGGGAGGAAGGGATGAACGGAGACTTCGACTCGGCAATGAGGTTCCTAGGAACAGTCAAAACCTCTGGGCCGGCAAAGGACTGTAACATAGTTGGAGACATTCTATGCTCTAAGATGAGTAAGGGAAAAAAACTAGGAAAGGCGTTGGCAAGTGCTGGGTTCAGCTACCTTGAGATTGTGAGCTTTCTGGAAGAAAAGATCAAGGGAGAAGAATACAACCATCCTGAGATGAAGAAGATGCTCTTAAACGACCTCAAGGAGTTTTCCAACAACAACGAGTTCTATCTCAGGATTGAAGAATATTGCAGGAAGAAATATGGAATTTAGAAATAAACCTTGAGATTTTTATTCTAACGTCTAGCCCGTAACCGTGAACCAGATAAACCGAAGATTGGATTTAATCTTGAAAATTTTACCATGGGATGCGGTGGATCTCAAACATCCTTCGAGAAGCCAGGAAATCCTGCTTTGGGAGAGAAATAACATCGACGTTTGACACGTATAATGCAGAGGCAAATGAAATAGTCACACCGCAAACATGCAGTGGTGTGAAAACCGAGGTATCAAAGACACTTGCGCCGTTTCTCCAGGTGTCGAGGGTAGATATTCTCGATAGAAATGCACACACTAGCCAGATGTTTGGGACTCTGAGCCTGAAGAACACCCTGGTACAGGTTAGCATGGACCATGAAAACAGCGTTGGGTTCAGGGCTATGAACATGTCTGGAAACCTTATCACTAAAATACACACAATAATTACAGGAAGGAAAGAAGTGTTTAGCCAGGTTGAGCTTGAAATGAAGAATCGAATCAATAACTTTGGGCTAAAGCTGATAAGCCCGGCGGTAAAGAGTACTGGGATGGTGTATGTTGCGAATACTCTTCATCAATTTGGGTCTTTGAGCCTTGGAGGAGAAGTTATAGGTGCAGACTCGGAGCTTGGAGTCTCTGTGTGTGGAAGATACGAGCACAGAAATGGGGTTTTTTCTGTAGGTTTACAACAGTTTACTGCTTTAAGTCTCAACTACTATCATAAACTAGGGAAGTATCTTGACGTGGGTACTGAGGTGCAGATTCCAAAGTCTTGCCCTCCCAGTGCTGCTGTGGGATGTAGACTAACAACTTCAAAAACTCAGATGAAAGCAAATGTGAACAGCGACATGTCCCTTAGTTTTTGCCTTGGCGAAAAGTTAACAGAAGGACTAAGCTTCAATGTGAATGCCGAAGTCAACAAGTCTGGATGCACGCATGGATTTGGGTTTTCCTTGGAATTCTAACGCCGCTCCTGGAAGGAAAAGAAGTTAGTAGTTGCATGGAACCAGCTCATAAGCCCTAAAGAAGTCTTTTACTTCCTTAAGATATTGCTCTAAAGTTATTATGAATGGGTTTGGGCCTGCATCAAATGTGTAAGCAACTCTTACTTTGTCTCTGTTGAACCTGTGGCACATTTCAATAACTTGGAAGCCATCGTCTTTTATATATCTGATTGGGGGATATGTCTCCATGAGCATACCATGGAACTCGTTGGATTCCCTCATAGTGAGGTAGGCAAACCCATCAAAGTCCTTCTGGGAAATGCACTTGGCCATAGCTTCAACCTTCTCTTTCATCCTAGCAAGTCTTTCTTGATAAAACTCACTTGTTTCTCTTGTCCGGATCATTCCTTCTGTACTCCCTATCTTCTTCGGATCTTTCGACAACACAATAGAAAGGATTTTTATTTCCCTCCAGCTAGGAAGTTTCTCCACAAACACCCCGTCAAACAAATGAATTCCCGGAGATATACTTCTTCCTGCGCTCCCTGATCCGATCCTTGCAATTCTACACAACTCCTCCTCCGATGTTTTAAGGCCGTAAAAATCATCCAAAGCCAGTGCTAATGCTGCAAATCCAGATGCAGATGATGCAAGTCCACAGGAATGAGGAAAGTTATTGAATGACCTGACACAGATAGATCTCCTATCTCCCGACCTTGTTCTGAATATCTCCACAACTTGGCTCATTTTCTTTCCAAAGGAGAGCATCTCGCCGTTCAAGTAGAACCTGTCTGAGTTGGAATATTCAACAGTCGTTTCAGTCTGAAAGTTTGTCAAGGGAAAGGAGACAGATGAATTTGAAGGGGTGTTGTTTATTGTATCTACCTTCCCCCAGTACTTTATAACTGCAATGTTAGGATGGGATCTTCCATAACCCAACGATGAGTCTTTCATTCAAGGGTCATTTATTTTCGATTGATCCGTTTTGTTGAGGCAAGCCAGAACTCGGTACTCAGATCTAGAATTCATATTTGTCTTCCATTCTGCAAGTTGCTGCATATGCCAAGATACACAACTTTCTGAGGTGTTCGTAATGTACATATTCTTTGAATACATCCCTTTTCTCTGGAGCTCTTGTTTGGTTCCTTACTTTCTGCCTTTGGTTCTGGAACCATATTTGAACTGTCCTTGGGCTTGTACCCAGGGTCTTTGACAGCTCTTCCCGAGTAGATGTAGAAGGGAATGGGTTTTCCTTAAAGGAGTCCACCAGAATTTCTACTTGCCCTGGCGACATCCTTGTTCTAGAATTCTTACTATTTTTCTTGGTGTATATCCTCATATCACCAAATAAGCTCATTATTTTATTTTTCGGATGAAACAGGCAAGCATCCTATTAAAGAAGAGAAAGCTATGCTTTTTCAGCGAGGCGAGTATAATTAGAGAGGTTGGCCATTCATCGAAGACAAAGACATAAATCTTCTGTGGCTTTCTGGAAAGAAGACATCCACATATCTTGTACTTCTCGAAGAAAACGTTTCTCAGTGTTAATCCATCTGCAAAAATTTACCCCAATGAATTCCACGCATTCAGAGGCTCAGGTCACACAGTTTGGACAAGCAATTCGAATCAACAACAATACGGCTGCCACGCTTTCTGCATTGTTTTCGTCAAGTATTGGTCCATTTGGAAGTTACAAGGCACTAATCTCCCCTGGACAGACTCTTCGTATCACAAAAGATGGAAATACTCTGTGCAGGGAAATTCAATTCACGCATCCTACATCGATCATCATCACAAGAGCAGCAACATCTATGTACACCACATTTGGAGATGGGTCAACAACGCTGATTGTTCTATGCTGTGGAATATTCAATGATGCATTCCGACACTTCGAAAATGGGGTTCCGATCCCCAGAATATGTGCTTCGCTCCAGACATGTCTCAACGACATCATGGGATACCTAAAGACGTTGGAGAAGCCGTTTGAGGAAGACACACTCTGCAAGATGGCTTACAGCATCATTAGAACCAAGGTTGATGAGGACATGGCTAAAAAGCTGTCGAAGATACTGGTTCAAGCAGTTGAGAATGCCATCCAATCCAAGTTTTTCGACATAAATATGGTGGAAGTGATCAAGATGCAGGAGGGGGATGTGTCTGAAACCACATATGTAGATGGGCTTGTGCTTGACCATGGAGGAAGACACTATGCAATGCCTGATAAACTCGAGGATGTTTGCATCTTGATAACCAACATGTCTCTTGAGTATGAGAAGCCAGAGATAAATGCAGAATTCTGCTATAGCTCTGCAGAGCAGAGGGATGAGCTTGCAGGGCGGGAGCGAGAGTTCATTTTACAAAGATGCAGGGCGATTGCCGAGTTTGGAAAGAAAATCAAAGAAAGCCATGGAAAAAGACTGATGGTGGTGTCGGAAAAGGGAATTGATCCCTACTCTTTGGAGGTGTTTGCATCCTCGGGGATCCTTGCTCTAAGAAGGGCAAAAAGAAGAAATCTAGAAAGGCTTGTGAGAATGTGTGGAGGAAGTCTTATTACACAGGTTAGCCAGCTCAGCGAAAAGGTGCTGGGATACTGCCAGAAGGTAAGTGTCAGGAAGATGGGGGACGAGATGTTTACCTTTATTGAAGGAACACCATTCAAAGGGTCTTGTACAATTCTGATAAGAGGAAACAGCCAGCATGAAATGTCCAGGATGGAGTCTGGAATCAGAGGAGCCCTGAAAAGCCTGTATATATCTTTGAAGGGTAAGACGTATATTGAGGGAGGCTATTCTCTTTACAGATCCTTGATTTCCTATATAAGAAAACAAATGGACAGTGTTTCCGAAAAGGATGTGATCGGATATAAGGTCATGGAAAACTCTTTTCTTAATGTGACCAAGGCCTTGTTAAGAAACTCTGGAAAGGACATACAGGAAGAGCTTACAAGGATCCTTAGAGGAGGGGAATGTGGGAATGTTGTTGACAATGCCTCGGTGGTCTCGGCAGTGATTTCCAATTCTACAGTTGTTGCCACAAACCTGCTGCTGGTTGATGAGATAATCAAGGCAGGAAAGCCAATAAAGGAAAACAAACCTGAAAATTAAAGTCATTTCAATCGACTTGTGGATGGTGTGTTTGGAAAGTGTCCAAGGGCATTGTCTTGTCCTAAATATTTTATTTGAACAAACTTCTACTATTTGCAAATCTCGAAAATGCATTTGGAACCGACTGATCAGATTCTTCTTCCTTTTTCTGCAGTGTTGGGGGAATAGGAGGAGGATTGCTGGTTATGGATTGGAAGATATTGGACGGAGAGAAGTTTCCGAATAGACCTCCGAACTGTGGAGAGCCTGTTTGGGAAATAGGCTGTCCAAAGATGCTGGAGTTTTGTATTGTCTGTGTGGAGGGGGGAAGATGGGTTTCTTTTGGTACCACCTCATTTGTAGCAAGGTCCTTAGGAGGTCTATCTTCTACCTTTTTGGGGAATGTGTCCCTTTGCTGCTGAGCCGGCTTTTCCTTCTTTTCTTCAATGTTATCCACAGGTCCTTGGTTAAGGCTAAAGTGATCCACAAAACTCCCTCCTAAGTCGTCATTCTCCAACTTCTTCTCTATGTAGTCAACATTTTCCAATGTCTTCTGAACTCTTGGAGATGTCATATCCAGTCTGTGCCCAACCCCTTCTACCTTCTCGATGCCGTAGAACAAAGGCTTGGTGTAATGCACAACCCTCTTTCTTCGCCCCTTCGAAATTCCCTCTATGGAGCTATCAATAAATCTTATTGCATTTTTCACACTTTCCTCATCAATCCCTTTGTATACTTCAAGGCTACTAAGCATCAAGGAAAGCTGTTCAGCCATTTCGTTTTCTATCGATTTGTACCTTTCAAGCCTCATGATATTTCCATATACTTGCTCGACAGACAATGACAGATCGTTTGCATTGTATTTGTACATCCGGAAGGTCTTCTTTTCAACCCGTATGCTTTGGAAGTCTCTGGAGATCTCATCTATCTGAGAAGCAATGCTTTCAAGTAGTGCATCCACCCGGGAATCCCCCGTTGATTTTATGCAGGAGGTGGAGGCATCTTCTTGAGGCTTATTTTCTTCCTTTTCTATCGAAGTATTGTTTTCCTTGGCAGAGTCCAATAGACTATTTAGAGATGAAAACGTTGTCTTCTCCTTTTCTTCCTTCTTATCGAGTAGGACTGTGTCCTCTTCACCTATAATCTTCAGTCCTCCTTCTTTTGAAATAGTATATCTTTTTTCCGTGAAGTTGATGTCTCCTCCAACTTCTTTTTCGCTTTCTATTCCACACGTCTCGAACCTGCTCAAAACCCCATCCTCATCAATGAGATACACATACTCTCCAGAGTAGTCCATTCCCGTCAAATATCTGACATTGAACTCCTCGTCTGTCCTCAGTCCCAAAAGTTTGATTTCCTCTTCTAATTCCAATTCCTGAAGATCACTCCCAAGAAGTAAGAACTTCGAAGAGTTGCTGGATCCCAATAGATTTACCCCATGAAGGTCACAGTGATAGTAGCACGGCTCTGAATTTCTATCGTAGTCTACATCTCCTCTATGAAGTATATTCTCAGTCTCACTATTTCCAAGAATTAGACTCTTCTCTGTTACAACTATGATTCCATCTCCGCTGCAGCTTCTTAAAAGCTTCTTCACACCTTTGTAATCCTTGAACTTCTCGTCAACTCCAACTATAAAGTCCGGAAGGAGAAAGTCTTTCACATCCTCCCATCTCTTCACATACCTCCCATCTTTGAAAACATCCACACATCCATCTTCTGATAAAATCCCCAAGTACTCTCCCCATACTTCTCCCCTTTTTATCTTAGCTTCCATGCTTATCCTTTCAATGGCGGAATTGGAGAAGTTCAGAATGATAATTTCGTTTTGCTTTGTCACAACAATCTTCTCCCCATCCTTGCTCAAGTAGATGACATCGTCCTCAAATCTTTTTTCGTTGAGAAACAATGTGCTACCAGACACAACTACTCTATAGCCTTTAACTACAAGAACTCTTGAATACTCCTTCGGCCCAGACTTCCCCCATCCTTTATCTCTTTCCTTCAATACAAAACTGAGTTTCCTCTCCATCTCTCTGGTTTCAATCCTTTTCATTTCAACACAATTCAGGCATTTCCACAGAAATATATTTTATCAGCGAAAACAGTATGGTAGGAATTATTTATTCTTAGTTACATTGTCTACTTGATGAAGGCCTGCACTAGTCACACCCAACCTTGTAGTCCAGGGCTGCAAGTGCTATTGCAAACGCCTGCAGTCCAGACCAGGGATATGTGTAGTCAAGTATGTACTTGAATCGTGAGATTTTTCCAAATGTCAGGGTTACATATGTGGGCTCGAGAGGATGTATAAGCTGGAAATTCTTCACAGAGGGTGTGGTGACCCGTCCATTGAAGTTTAGAGAGTAGCTGTTGGTTTCTGCATTGTAGTAGGGTTCCTTGTTCTTCATCACAACAGGCTCCTCTAGGGACGATCCCGACACCCCCATAAACATTACAGAAAATGATCTCGGGCCCCGTCTTTTGAATATAGATGTTGCATATTTGATCTCCAGGACCGCTTTCTCTCCTTGGTGGAGAATATACTTTGTTCCAAACAGGTTAGACCTCAAGTATCCCACCTTCTCTTCATTCCCCAGGCCGAGAAGGTATATCTCAAATCCACACATGACTCTATAGGCCTTAAATAGCTTGTTAGGCCCATACTCGTGGCTTTCATAGAGATATTCATTGAAAAACCCATGGCAGACATCCACTCTTCCCCTAGATGTTCTACCAACAGGATATGGCTCGAGGACACTGGCAATCCTTTCCTCCAGAGCATGTCCATCATCCGCTACAATGTTTAGTTCCTCTGCTCCGCTGTCAGACATGTTATCCAAGTACTCGATAACTCTGTTTTCGCTTGGGGAGTACGAAAATTCATAGACCACCGGAGACAAGGAACACTGCTCTCCATCTCCAGTGTCATGTGCATGGTCGATAGATACAGTCACATGTCTGCTTTCCCTCTCCATTCAGAGATTTGCTGCCATCTTTGCTTATATCTCTGGCTTCTCCTGTAGTTTCAAGTCTATAAACCAATTACCTCCTGGGGAAACAAACCATTACAGAGGCAAGCTTTCCCACGCTGTCCCAAGCCAGAACTGAAACAAACAATGTTCTATGCTTCCATTCATTACACAATCGAGAAATGCTTCAGAGTACACTTTCCGTTGTTATTACAGAGACCAGGGATAGAAAAGCATGCATGGCCTGCTCGCCTGCATTCTTGTGACAAATATCGAGGTGTTGTATGTATAAACCCCGACCACAACTTGACAGAAATAAGCTTAATTTCCGAAAGCAACTTTGGGATCTCATTGGGTACTTGGAAGACAAATTAGTAAAAATGGAGGGAGAGATGTTCGATTAGTGCATTCCATATATCTTAAGACACTCTCGATGTGTGTTCCCACGGCATGAACTCATTGTTTGGAAGACTGAACAAAGTATTGAAGATGGATCTTAAGAAGGCATTTCAGTCCGGTTCCAGTAGTGAGGTGTTTGGCTTTCTTAATAAGTATATGAGATTTGTCGAGGATGACAACGATTCCTACAGACACTTGTTTCTGGTTGGAGAAAATCCTTTGGTGGCACAAGAAGAAAATCAAGAGGACATGAAGGAGTTTAACAAGAAATGCCTTGAGTTTCTTTCCAGAACAATAAGTAACAGTAAGAGGTCGCATCCCTATGACTCGACGCTGTCCGAGGCAGAGACATACATGGGTCTTGGATACGAGTTCGGTCTGTTTGGGCTGCGAAAGAACGAAAGACTGGCCATAAGCTATTACTCGTCTGCAGCAAGGCAAAACCATCCTGTAGGGACATTCAGGATGGGGCATTGCCTTGAAAAGGGCATTGGAAAGCCTAGAAATCACAAGCATGCCTTGAACTTTTACAGATGCTCTGCAAAGTTAGGGTTTATTGTCGGGATGCATGCATACGGGTCTGTTCTAATCAACGGAGATATAGGAAGTAAGAAAGACCTGCAGAGCGGGCTGTTCTATTTAAAGCTTGCAGCAAGGAAGGCCTGCAAGGAATACCCATATCCATATTACGACTTGGCACAGATATACGAGTCAAGTACCGCTCCTAGTGAGATCCAAGCAGACGACGAGTATGCATTCAGACTGTATCTGAGAGGAGCAGAACTGGACTGCCCAAACTGCCAATACAGAGTGGCCAGATGCTGTGAGCTTGGGGAGCTAAAACAAGAAAAAAGCCTCCCCTTAGCGGTGGATTGGTACAGGAGGGCATCTCTCCTTGGCCAAGTCGATGCCCAAATGATATACTCAAGAATCCTATTCACCGGGATCGAAGGAGTGGTCCAAGCAAACCTAAAAGAATCGTTTTTCTGGGCACTGAAGGCTGCAGTGAGAGGCCACTCCCAAGCTGCATTTTCGGTGGCGGAGTTTGCAGAGACTGGATGCGGCATGCCCAAGAACACATTCCTGGCATTGTGGTGGTACACAATCTCCTATGAATCTGGAAATACCCAAGCAAAGTCAAGGCTTATGATGCTCCAGCATCAAATAGAGATGAAGAACGAGGGGACTACTGAGCCAAGGTGCTGTGGATGCCTCTTCTAACTCTTTGTATGTTTTTCTCTGTTCCAGGAGTCCTAGAAATAGACTCTTGACAACAACAAATTTTATTAATTGAAATATTTTAAACATTGCACTTCTTCTGTGTCCTTCTTCTATCCGTAATGCTCTCCTCGTTTTATTCCCTCTATTTCGTAGAGGAGTACGTATTCGTCATCCCTATAGTTGTTTGGAATAAAACTAAACTTGAAGCTATAGTTACAGGTAAACATGTCGTTATGGATTTTTTCCATTTCCTTGTGAAGCTTCAAGAATTCACTGTACTTCACATATATCCTGAGCCTCCTGAACCGATGGTAATCCAGAATTTTTCGGATGTAGTGCACCAGGTTCTCCAGGTCGTGTGAAATCTCAATCCTTAGAATCTCGTTGTTCTCGGGACACTGGTTTCCAGGCTTTGTGTAGCACAGGCGGTATTTCATCTTCTCGCCAGGTATCAATGGATGGGACATATACACTATCTTCTTATATTCCTCACGGCTTCCAGAAGGAAGTGTGCTTGTCTGGTTTTGTGAAAACCTTTTCATCCCCTTTGCACGGGAGTTTTCCAGTTCCTTGCACATCGGGGTGGTGTGTCCAACACAAATCACTTAAACAATTCTAAACAATTTATTTCCTGCCCACATCCAAAGAGATTTCCAGAGGTTTTGTTATTTACCAGACTTGCCGCTAATTGCCCAGAGGAAGACAAACTGCTGCATCGTAGTTAGAATCATTATAACTTAGAAGAAAATGTCCAAGACGTCTGACACATCATTCCAATAAGGAGCAATGCTCTTACCGTCTCTTCTGCTGTCGGGAAAACGACTCGCATAAGCCCAGCAAGGCCTTTACTTAAGATTTTCCGGGGCCATACATATGAGCAAATTTTGAGCCTATTTTCTCTGCTCTCTTGAAAGCCTGAGAATTGCAGAGTAATCGAAGCCTATGGTATCTCCCCTCTTCATAGATTGTTTGGGAGATGGGTAGTACTTCTCATCGCCATCAACCCTCTCCGTAGGATTTTCCATGGAATTCTTTACATCCTTGTCCTTCACTTCTTCTTTGTCTTCAGCATCCTTGCCCGCCTCCTGGCTACTCTTAACAACAACTGCTACGGCACTAGATTTCTTCTTGGCCACTGAACCTTCTCCTGTGGCAGAACTCTTAGCTTTTTTCTCTTTCTTCTCTTTGTTTCTATAAACAGGATCTTCCCCAGCCCTTCTCCCAAGATCCTCGCTTAACATCCCATTCTTGTATAAGTCTCTATAGAGCCTGTCCAAAATACTAAGCTTGGACAGCAGCTTGAACTCATAGTCCTTTAGAAGCATAACCAACTCCTTTCCAACCTCCAGATCTCTTCCATTTTTGATAACATGCGATCCTCCAAGCTCTCCCATCAGGACATCGAAGTAGAATCTCCCGTTCATGTAATAGATCTCTTTGATTTGAAGCCAATTGATTTCTTCCTGATTTTGCGGGGAGTTCTTCAGGAAATAGGAGTCAAGTATTTCGGGATATTTAGAATACAGCATTTCACTGGTCATTCCATCTAATTCATTTGTATCTGCTATTGCATCAAAATCCGACCCATAGAAGCTTAAAAGCTCGATAAATCTCTTTTTCATGCCCGAGTCCATACCCCCAATCCCAAATAATTTTATTATCCCAAAGAGCAGCCTCCTATCTCTTTAGACTTCAAGCGTCAGGTTTTGTAATGGATTTATTTGAAACATTTATCATTATAGGAAGAGGGTGTTCAAGTATCAGCATTTGTTTTCCCATCCTACAGGCACAATGGTACACATTGCCCTTATGTCTTTTATTCCAGGGGCTTTGTCTTGGTACGAACCTGCAATTGATCCGAGTAAGATCCCAAGAGACGATGCAATCCTGAGGTTTGGGGAAAGCGAGAGTTCAAACACCGGGGAATATTCTCCAGGGCATACTGATGAGAGAGTAACAGAAAACCAGCAAGACAACGATCCAGACATAAGCTTGAGTGACATTGATGAAAGGATTAACGAATATCCTTCGAAGGAAATACTTCCTCCACAGGTCCGGTCGATCCCAATTGCAGATGATGTCGAAGCAAAAATTGAAAAGGTCCGAGAACTAACAAAAGCATTCAATAAGAAGATAGGAACAGAAAATGTGTCTGGGATCCATGACCGGGAGGCATGGAACAAGTTCTATGAATATTTGAAACTAAACTTCAAGGACTTCCTAATAGACGGCCATCTCTCCATCGAACTCCACATTAG
The DNA here is from genome assembly GCF_000146465.1 of Encephalitozoon intestinalis ATCC 50506. Classification (NCBI taxonomy): domain Eukaryota; kingdom Fungi; phylum Microsporidia; family Unikaryonidae; genus Encephalitozoon; species Encephalitozoon intestinalis. The sequence continues at coordinate 65,532 of NC_014420.1, forward strand.
ATATGTTCTGTGTTGCTATGTCGTTGCATTTATCCCAGCTGAGTTTGCATTTCTTTTTCCTGCCTCCTACAAAATATTCATCCCAAAAAGAGCAATGAAGGTTCCTATCCTTGGCGATGCCATAAAGGGGATAGACAGGTTCTTGACATTTGTCAGTGACCGCAGCTCGAAGACATTCATCATAACATTTTATGTGGGACGTCAAAATTCCCTTGTGGAGGACATAGAGTTCATAAAGAGAGTTCCGGATCTTATATTCACAAATCCCATAGAAATACTTAGAGAGATCCTGAAGTTCGAGATAAGGTCTGAAGGATATGACAACAAGAAAGAGCTATAGGGACCCACTCAAAGGGCTCTCCATCTTCTTGAGGCTTGTATTAACTAACCACAGAGCCAAGCAGGTTGGCATCCTTGAGGCACAAGGACTCAATTATCTTCGCCAATAAGAAACTGTAGGATCCGAGAGCTTTCAATTGGAAAGCATTGAAACAGGTGTTTTGCATAAAATATTTAATGGAAAAAGTATCAGGTCACAATGAAGTTTATAGTTGGAATAATCTCAATCTTTGCAGTGTCAGTTTTCTCAACATCATCGCTGGGTACTTCTTCATCCAGAACTTTCACCAGTAGCAGGTACTACTCGGGCTCTTCAAGTAGTGGAAGCGGAGTAACCCCCTATTCTTCATACTATCATGGATATGGGGTTGGGACAGGGACAACAGTAGATCCTTTTGCAGATATTAGATCTGGAGCACTGGGAAGATCATCTTCCATTCACTACTAAGGTAACTCAACCTGAGGTACGTTAAATAAAGCAATAATGCACAAACTATCTTCTTTCTTCTTTCCAATAGGAATCCTCCATTGCAATTTGTTTCATATGCGGTGTGCAATTTGTTAGAGAAGTTGTCTTGGAGCCAATCATTTTGCTCAACAAGAAACAGAAAAATATAAAATAAAAAATCCGAAGGTTTGAAAAATGAATCTAGGTACTCTCATTCCTTTTCTTGCATTAGCCCTTTGCGCAACTCCTGAGGCTTCAGGGGATTCAGGCACATCAGCTGATTCATCGGGGCAGTTGGCATTTGCAGTTCCTGTATATGCAACTTCGGGAGGAAATAGAATTGTCAATGCCGTTTATGCAATCGTCCTTCTGGTGGCCATAGCTGTGATCAACCTCCCACGTAAGTCTCTCGAGCAGACACAGTATGCTGCTACATCGGCCTTGGGTGCATACTTCTTGATCTCCCACATCTTGCAGTCCACAGGAATAGCACTAGAAATGGACATGATTGCTGCAGGTATTGTTGCTGTCCTTGCTGCCGTTATTTCTTACAACAAGATGCTCAGGAGTCTTCTCTTTGCCTTAATATCTGCTTATGGAACAACATATTTTGCTGTCCTGATAGTAAGACTCGAGTCGATTCTCTTTGCAGGAATCCTGGGTGTGGTTCTCTTCTTTGTATATATATTCCTCGGAAAGATGAAAGAAGATGGCAGACTCTTGGTTGCAATGGCCAAAGCAGATGTTTCCAGTCTTGGGTTTGCATCCTTCATAAACGTCTGGGGCGCCTTTGACATGTTTGGAGGAATGCATGGCATAAATGCAAGCGAAGGCCTGTTCCAAGGATTCCTTTTCGGGGGTATCATCATTGCTTTGGTTTTCGCTGTTGTGTTTACGATGAATTACTTCAGCGAGTGGACTCAAGAAAAGATGAACAGTGCCAGCTAAACCTTGATAGGTTCCTGTATGGATGAAAATAAACACTTTTCTGTCCAATTACATATTAGAATTGTATTCTTCCAAGCCCTAATGACCGAGCCGAGGGTTGAAGATGTGTATCGCCCGTCTTTCCGCAAATGCATTCTGAGGACCATGGGAGCATGCTTTATATCCGGCTATCTTGTGGGCTCTTCTTTTCGATTGGCTGCCGGAAGTAGATGCGACTACGGCCAATACCTTGCAAACAAGCTTTGTGCTGCTGGGGTGTGTTTCCAACTTGGAAGAAGACTGACTGCCGAGGTGGTAGGAGGGGTAAAAAAGAATTTTATTTCGTGGCGGCTTTCTCCCTGGAAATGAAGCTATTTGGGCAGGAGTTGTCGACATATATGTATGGAAGGATACTGGACCGAAAGTTTATAACTCCTTCGGGATCATATGAGATAGAGCCGTTGGAGATTGCTTCTGGGATGCATCCAGTGAGATACAACGGGAAGATAGAAATCTTTTATGTGTCCCCGATATTCAACAGCTATCTTGTGTCCCGCGAAGAGAATGTTAATGTACTGTTTTCAGCAGACGGAAAGGTTACAATCACCAACGAGGATATAGACAAAGATACTCTGTACACTTTTCGGATTGTCCGGGAGACGAGCGATCTTAGAGTTGCCGAGATCTACAAGTTTGATACATTTTATCCTGGATTCAAGACGACTGGAGAAGTCAAGTGGAAGATAGGGAAGGATGGGCGGAGGATTTACACAGTACAGACCAAATATGGGGATGGAACTCTGATTATGCAGAACAACAAAGAAAAGAATATTGTAAGTGTTCTTCTGTATAAAAAGGACAAGGAACTTCATTTCGTACAGGTCGACGACCCAATAAGCGGTATTGTAAAGATGACTGTGACGGCAGAGATGGGCAACAAATATGGGGTGAGGGATCGTAATGTACGAGGATTTCTTATCACAAACAACACTTATAAGACTGGGGATTCTGTGGCATGCACAATTAAGGAAGTCTGGCTGGGAAACTACTTGTTTACAGAGTATTTTGAGCTAGGGATAGGATCTATTATTGAAGCTCGTGTTAAGAGCTATGGAAAGAACAAGATATATCTTGAATATAAAGGCCACGAAGGATACATTTTGATTTCTGAATCCGAAGGAAGAAGATACGGAAACAATGTGAGGGGAACTGTGTATGACATAAAAGATGGTTTGTTCCTGCTGAGCACCAAGAGGATACCTGAATTGGAAAGAAAAGAGAAGGGGATTGATCTATCTGTTCCCTTCGATATCTCTGATCAGACAGAGGAATCAAGTGACTCTTTAGAAGAGGATGTGGATGGAGTGAGCAGGTCTTTAGGGGCCGAAAGAAAAAGAAGCAAGACAGTAACAGAGGACGATATCTTAATGGACATCCACGCACATCCTGGAGAAGCGATTCCTGTGATCAAATACATACAATACAAAATCGAAATTGGAGAGGAAGGAGGACCCGAAGAGATTTTCCATAAGTTCCTTCCTATGATTGAGGGGGAAGAAAAGGATAAGCTTTGTATTTCGTTTGTGAACTACCTAATGTTTGTCAAGGATCCAGATTGCCTGAAGGTGATAAAGAAGTTGTCGAAGATATGCTCGGAACGATTCCTGGATGCTGTTGCATCCAACACCGACGACATCCAGGTCCTTAGGCTCTATTTTGAAAGGACGGAGACAAGGAAGTCCTTTGGAATGTACTTGGATGGGCTATTCAAAGCAGACCGAGAGGAAGCCATGAGACTTGTTGAAAAGCATAGAGAGCTCCTTGGCGTATCGATTGGTATAATATACAAGCATTGCGAGAACCCAAGAGCATGGGTGGAGAAGCTATTGGTTGACAAGAAGGATGTTTGGATGTCTTACATCCGAAACGAAAAAGGAACGTATCTTCGGAGCCTTTACAGAAGAGTTGTTGACAAGAAGTGGAAGGTGAGTGACATGAAGGAGTTCTACAAGATGTGGATGGATTATGAGAAGGAGAACAACGGAAATATAGAAGAAGTAAAGCTAAGAGCCAGAGAATATGTTGGGAGCATCAAGAACAATTCCGTGCATAGACAAGCATAATAAAGATATCTACCGGTATTTTAATCCATTGTTTCCATTGCAGACGACAATCCTGCTATTTTTTCCTTGAGTATCTTCAATCCCTCCAGAACAATGGCAAGAGGCCCAGCTCCGCCTTCGACAACCTCCACGCACATATAAATTTTGTCGACCCTCTGCATTGGATTGGCCTCTGCTTGTTTGACTCCAGGCCATTCTTCTTCTATGGACTCCTCGAACCAATAGTTTGTCTCTCTTCTGGCATTATCTTTGTCATATTCAAAGCTTATGGCCGATACCGGAGACCATTTTGCATGGGTCCTCCCAATCCCCTTTCGCCCAATGCATCGGGCTTTCAAGCCTTGGTCTCTTGCTAGCTTTGTAATGATGGGTCCGCTCTTGACTACCACATCTTCCTCATCACAAATAATGTCTCTTGTGCTCACAACCCTCAAGGCGTCTTCAGTGTGGACCACATCTATCTCAAACACGACCGAGCATTCCGAGCAGAATCCTGAGCAGCTGCATTCGTCCTTGTACTTGAGCTCCCTTTTCGAGTACACGGGAATCAGTCCAAGCCTGTGTGCAAGAACCTCATCTGGAAGTACTGTGTTGTTTCTTTCTATCTCCACCATGTCGATTGCAATGGTCGGTACTTCCGAAATCAGTATTCTCCTCAGTGCATTTGCATATCCTACCGTTGTATTGGAGAGTGTGAATCTTATGCGTTCCGGTGTCAACTCCTCTATAGATAAGGCGATCATCCTCCAGGGCTTCCAGAATTTTTAAGAAGTGATATTGCAACTAAGTGGCCTGCCCCTAAATGCACAGTTCCTTTCTGAATCACTATTCAAAGGTTGTAAGCATGCTGTCTTTTGCCTTTGTGACTGTGCTTACTTTGATCTCGATCTTCAGAACTCATGCCGAGATGCCGAAGGCATTCAAAGTTGCTGCAATTTTGCTGCTGCTTCTGTCACTATGCCTCATAAGGTACATAGCAACAGTGCTCCATTTCAAGGGCTATGCATGGATGGGATATATACTTGCCCTCCACGGGTCGCTGCTCTTCGTGCTTGTCCTTGGAGCAAGAGAAGGTTCTTACAAGTAAGGGTTTTGGATTCTTGAGGATTTGCCTCGCCAAGCCCTCGATGGACTGGTACGAGCCGGGAGAGGACACATACACACTAATGGATGTTTTGGAAGAAGAGGACCTGGAAATGAAGGTTATTCTGGACCTGGGAACATCGACTGGAATAATAGCAGAGCATCTGGAAAAGAAAAACACTGTCCTATCGTCAGACATCAACATCAAAGCACTTCAAAACCATAGGGGAGGAAATTTAGTGAGGGCAGACTTACTTCATGCAATAAATCAGCAACATGTGGATATTGTTGTGTTCAATCCTCCATATGTACTTGACTCCGACGACCCTGTCATAGGAGGGGGCCATCTTGGAAGAGAAGTGATCGATAGATTCATCAGTCTTCTCGAGATCGGGATTGTATATCTTCTTGTTATACAGGCCAACAAGCCAAGTGAGGTAATGAAGCTGCTTGAAGAAAAGGGATATAAAACCAAAATTCTTAGGGTGAGAAAGATCCTGGGAGAAACAATCTATATCATCAAGGGGGAAAGACACATAAAGAAATAGCCATTGTTTATTCTTTCGATCTCTAGCTTTCCTGGAGAGCATCTACATAAATGGCCTAGATATAGAAGAAGCATAGGAAAGTTGTTTCATCTTTCTTGAGAGGCATCTGGGCTTCTTGCATCTTTAAGAAGCCTAAATAGATAACTTATCATCTCTTCTCTCTTGACAATCTCTTTCTTCTTTGTTGCTGTTTCAAACACTTGCACAGAGTTGGCCAGCATTTCGGATTCTCCTATCACAACAATAAACGGGATCTTCTTTCCCATAGCATACTTCTGCTGGCTTTCAAATGACGATCTTCTAGTGTAGAAAGTTTCGGAGGGGATTCCTGCATCCAGAAGAACCTTAAGAGTTGCAAGTCTTTCATCAAGAAACAAGCCCCCAGAAGCCCCGACATAAACCATTGTAGACGATTCCTTGGTGTATTCTTCATTCAGTAAAGAGAATATTCTGGAAACTCCTACAGAAAATCCAACACATGGAATAGTTGCACATCTCTCTCCTAGATTTTCTGTGAGGTTGTCGTATCTTCCTCCCCCAATCACAGATCCCACTGCTTTCCCCAGATACTCTGCTTCGAGGATCATCCCGGTATAGTAGTCCAGTCCTCTTGCTAAGGAGACATCCATTACCAGGCTCCTGCTGCATCCAAGAATCCTACAGAGTCTAAACAGCTCCTCCATGTCATGAATGGCTGCTTTACATCTTTCTATCTTGTACACTGCATCCTCCTTCAGAAGCCCCAATATATCTTCTTTCCCTACCAATTCTATGTATTTCTTGATAGTTTTTACTTGGTCTTCATTCAATCCTTTTTGAATAAACTCTCTTTCGATGTCTTCCCATTTCATCTTCTCAATCTTGTCAATGGTCGAGCAGATCGTCCCGTAGCTCTCGTAACCAACTCCAGCCACCTCTAGAATAGAGGTGAGGATCCTCCTGTCGTTTATCTTTATTCGGAACTCCCCAATTCCAAATTCCCTTAATATCCTATCCACACAACTAACCACCTCTGCATCAGCCATCATTTGGACACATTCCCCAGCAATGTCGAAGTCCGCCTGCACAAACTCCCGGAGCCTTCCTCGGACTATCGAGGGCTGATCTCTTCTGTACACCCTTCCTATCTGATACCTCTTCATCCTCCTTATCCTGTTGGACGCCAAGTATCTTGCAAAAGGAACAGTAAGATCATATCTTAATGCACAGATCTCTCCCCCTTGATCCTTCAAGTCATATATAAGCTTGGTGTCCTCTCCATACTTGTTGGTCAGAATGCTCTTCATCTCAAACGTTGGCGTTGAGATCGGAACAGCCCCATAGAGCACAAAAACCGTCCTGATCTTCTCTATAATTTCCTCGTACAAAAAACATTGTCTTGGAGGTTCATCAGCTGTACCCTTCGGAGTCTTCAGACTTATCATTCCAGGGGCTTTTGATTTGTTTTACAGGTCTTCCCTGTTTCCCTTGTTTCATGATCTGGTTAAATCTGCTGCGCAAACAACATTCAAATGCTTGATAGAGAGCACATTGTTCCTACTCCGATTGTAGAAAATCATCAACCTCTGGATGCTTTGATAGAGGAGTTGGCTCTGCTGAGGGGAGACAGGCTGTGTAAAAGCCTAGAAAGCATTCTGTGTGTAACTAGGCCTTTTACCCCAGAGCAGATGTGCAGGGTAGACAGGATTGTTTCAAGTCTCCACAATGACCATAAAGAAGCCTGGTTTTACCAGAGGATATTTGAACTGGCTTTAAAGATGTATGGCTTTGGAAACGACTGGAGAAACCGGCTTCGAATTTGCAAACTCCATGAAAAACACAAGTTTAGAATTCACAGCAACGTCCACGAGTTTTCGTATACGGGGAGTATAACCGAGATACCTAGGATATGTAAAGGGTTCATGGAAAACAGGAAGACCATCTACGACAGAGTAAATGTTCTTGGGTACTGTGTACTCGAGATCTCTGGGATGAATGATGGGGAGGAGTATGAGGGGGAGGATGACATCTTCTATCTTATAGAGTATGTCTATAGAAGGGACTTGAAGACACTTCTGAGGTGGGCAAAGAATGTCCGAGTGATGAATGACTGGTCACTGCTGTACCTGGCAAACTATCCAGATTTCTTATACACAGAACTGAAGTATCTGAGCAACCCGATGATAATTAAGGAAATCATATTACAGCAGAAATCACACAGGCTTTTTGACTTTCTTTTCATTAAGATTTCGATGTTGTTTCCAAGGGAAGAGATGGCCAACCTGTTGGCCAATAGCTACGACAAGTCCGGAGTGGAATACACAACCCGTATATTCTGGAAACTGTTTGAAGATAATGAAGAGAATGGGGAAAAGATTCTCAAGAAGTTCATCAGAAACAGAAAAGCAAAGGAGTTTGGAGGCATGTTTTATGAAATGTGTACAAGGATCGATGGAGATTATGCCGAGGCTATTGGTGTGTGCATTGAAAAGGTGCACCTGATCAAGGATAAGTGTCTTGAAGACCTTATGAATTCTCACTACTGGGCGCACGTCACCCACAGGTACGAGGACTTTTCTGTGCTCACAAGGCTTTTGATAGAGAGAGGCCTTCTGCCCAAGAAGGAATTCGACTTTCTTCAGGGCCACATGGATGCTACCCTTGAGAATCTTCGGAAAATCTTGTTTTTAGTCCAAGAGGCGCCTTCCAGACGAGAGGACGTGAGAAATGCCGTGATTGAGATTATTAAGAGAATGTTCAGGAAAAGGATGAAATGCGAGAAATGCAGGGAAAAGAAAATAGAAAAGACCTTAAAGCTGTGTCCTGTTGGGTCTCTTATTCAAAAGGGATCTGAAAGAGGGGAAGAGGACGGGTTACTGGTTATGTACGAGATACTGGAGGCTCTTCGAGATCTAGACATCCCAAAAAGGACACTCCAGATGCTTTCTCTAATGAATCCCGATCTTTTCTGCAAGATTGTTACCAACGATACTAAATACGACTGCTTTTTCATCAAGTGCCTGAATATCATCCTGAAAGATCTTGAAGGGAGGTTCCGATGGGTTGTAAGCGACATTGTAAAAATGAAAATATTTGATTCCGATGGTTACTGGGAGCAGAGTGTCAGAAAATCCTTGAAGCTTGGGAGCTTGTGGAAGGCAATGGCTTCGCATGGAGTGTTGTGGGAGAAAGACCAACCCGGGATTTTGGCCCTGAAGAAGAACGGACTCTATTCTCTCAAGAACATTGTAATCCACTCGGACTCGAGCTTCTTTGCCGAAAATGAATGTTCTTCGGAGGTGATTGAAAAGAAGGGATGGTCCTTTTTGGAGGACAAGAGGAATCTTGGATATATGAAAATGCTTGACGATAAGACAAAGCTGAGATATCTTATTAAAGAACTAGAAGGGAGAAGAGATCCCGAAAGCTTAAAAGTGGTGAAGGAGTTACTTGTATCCTCCTCCCGAGTTACGGATGGAATGGTGTTCAAGAATTCGTCTATTGTGTTCAAGGTGGCTAAAGTCTTTACATTGTATCTCTCTTTTGGGCAATATGAAGAGATAGGTGAGCAGGCGTTTGTTGAACTGGAGGGAGAGAGAGACAACCTGAAGATTGGACGAACAAATGGAAAGCTGTTTATGAAGAAACTGAGGGAGGGAAAGGAAGAACATGTTCTTTTGGGGGAAGATGACAAGCCAAAAATGAAGGAGACTTTCAGCTTCTGGTACAAATCCTCGAAGCTCTCGTTTTGCCTGAATGGGAAGATGTACACCTCCGAAATTAGGAATGTGGATGTAATAAGAATAGGAGGAGGGCTTCGAGGAATAATAGAAAAGATATTTCTGTGCGAGTCGCATCTTCCTAAAAAGTACACTCTTGGAAGTTCTCGCCAGTCGTCTTTGTATATTAGGGAGCTGTCCAAGATAGAGAAGTTTCTGGCATATAAGAACATAAGTGGAGTATACATGGACAGCACTACGCCGTACTTCATGAACAGGAGACTCGACGTCAAGGTAAACAATGTGATAGACAACAAAAATGTTTATTGGATGTGCCATAGAAAAGTCTTGAGTCTATTGAAAGAAAGGCTGTAAATGGATGGGGCCAGAGGATAGGCTTGAATACCCCTTTTCTGAAGGGACCTGAGATTTGAAGAGAGCTGACCAGTGAGGTTTTAGAGGGATTCTAGGATAGGCAGAAAAAAAACAGCCAATTACTCCAAGAAAAGATTAAGGAGATCTGCAATATACTTGGGCATAGAAAAGAAGATGGAGTCAATAACGAGGTGTGTTTCTATTGGCATAGAAAATTATAAATAATCAGATGAATTCAAGATCAATGAAGCTTTCTAGTGTGATGTTTCTAGCTCTGTCTTCTCTTGTCTCTGCTGGCTGGTGGGGATCGTCTTCTACAACCGAAGGAGGTGACAGCAATAGCTCACAGTTATTTGGAATGGGAAGTCAAGGGGAGGGGGGAAATCCCAGTACAGATGGAAAGAGTAACCTGGTTGAGGAGTCGGAAGGACATAACGACGAAGGTAACGAAGGAGGAGAAGGATCCAAGAACAACCCTGGAAAGAACGAAAACTCATCAGGCTTCTGGGAGAGCAAAACACAAGACTAAGTCCCTGTGGCAGACATTTCTTGCTCTTGAACATCCTCAAGTGAAGAAACAATAAAGCTGTTGTATTTTTGTCATATTATTTATCTGGGATATTTTTAGGTAAAACATATAAGGTACCCCATGAAGTTTTCTCGGATAGTTATGATGGGGCCGCCAGGATGTGGAAAGGGAACCCAGTCTAAGCTTATATCTGAAAGATATGGAATTCCCCACGTGAGCTCTGGAGACATTATACGGGAAGAGATGATGAAGAGTAAGTTAGGGTAGTAATTTTAGACACCAAGGAAGCAGAAATAGTTAGAGAGATTGTTAACTCAGGAGGATTGGCTCCTAACGAAGTTGTGAATAAACTGGTGCTGAAGAAGATTCGAAGCATGGATAGGTATATTCTCGATGGATACCCCAGAAGAACCGACCAGGCAGAAATGCTGGGAGACAGTGTTGACCTAGTGATATTTATTGATGTGGACAAGGATACATGCATTCATAGGATCTGCAAGCGAAATCATGGAAGGGATGATGATGAGGAGGAGGTTGGAAGAAAGAGATATGACGTCTACACGAAGGAAACAATGCCTATACTTGAGCTGTATAAGAGCTATGGAAAGATAGTAAGGGTGGATGGGAATGGTTCTCCCGAGACCATATTTTCTAAGATCTGCGGAATTATTGAATGATATATGCGATTAAATGGCATTTGGTGTGTCTTTGAATAGTTGTTGTGTCTTGAAGGTTGAGTGAAGAACTCCTTAAAAAAAGGAGCAAATAAAAGCAAAAACAAGCCCTGAAGAGAGAGGGGATGAAGAAGAGGGGATGTTCGGAAGTCTCTTCCTTTGAAAGACACATGGACACAGTTCTTTCTGTCCCGGATATCCTAGGAAGAAAGGAAGTCTTGAGGCCTGTAGTGTTCTCGCACAGGGACGACTCTGAAGATGGGTTGGAAGCAATGAATGACAGAGAAGTGTTTATGGCAGCTCTGAGACGAAGGATGAACCTTCTACTTGGTCCCAGAGTGGTTGAAAAAGCAGATTTGGATATTTACAGAGATGATAATGTCTGGATGAATGAGATTAGAATGAGCTCGGAAGAAAGGAAGGAAGAACTCTGTGGGGAAAAGAGAGTAGCTTTTGTTTCTGTGGACCCGGACCTTTATGGGATTGTTGCAAACGAAATTCCTGGGTCAGGAACGAAGGACGATAGCTTTTTGTATGTTAGAAGAAGAATAGTGGGTCTTGAGAGCCGGGTGGAGTTTTTGTTTAGAAGAAGCTGGGGGATAATGGAGAGTAAAAAGGTATTATCGCTTGCTTCGCTCGATAGCTTAGTGAGGAAGGATGGATTTCAAGGTATTGTGATGGTGGATGGAAAGTCAGTGGTTTTGAGCAAGGCTGTAGAAGAGGTGAACATTGGACTTCGAAACAGGAATGCAGGGATTATGGAAAACAATATCCGGGGCACTTTTACTATCCGAGTAGACGGACTGGATGGGTCGGGAGAGAAGCTCCAGAGTGTGAAGCTGGTATGTGGATATAGAGAAAGTGACTTCCAAGTTCGATTTGGATACCATAAGATGTATAAGGTAATGCCTATGGAGAGACTGATGAACTACTATCTGGACAACAAATGCATTCCTCTTGGAAAACTTCTCGAAGAGCTTGTCTGCATCTCGCAACCTGGGAGTCTAAGAGACAATTGTTTAAGATTCATAGAGTTGAAGGCCAGCTTGTTTTTTGGAGAAGCCGAGATATCTCCTTATGATGTTGGGAGCTCACTCTTGTTTTTTCTTTGGATGTTTGGAGGAAGTCGATTGTCGTTGATAACAAACAAGATCATAGAGTACATCGAGTATGTACTTAGTGAGCTAGACATCTGCCGAAGCTCTACCAAGGACTTTTTGTTCCTTCATGAGACATGTATCTTCATAAATAAGATCATTCTACTGGAAAGACAGGCAGGAGAGATTGGAAGCCATAGAAAGCCAAGTATTGGGGATATGAAGAAAGATATGCAGGTTGGAGTTGGGCCATCGGATTGGTACGAATGGGACGATTTTTGCCCAAAAGAGTCATGCACTGCCCTTGCCTATTACAAGGCAGCAGATTTCTCAGAAAACCTTGTACTCAGGCTAAGAAGAATAGGCCACCAAGAGAAGATGCATGAAGAAGATGCCAAGCCCATTGTCAAAAGCACAATTGAGGATCTTCTTCTTGAAAGCCTTAGGATCTCAAAAGCCGAGTGTATTAGAAGCCGATCTCCGGGACTAAGAAAGCTTTTTGGGGTGTATCGAAGAATGAATAAGATTTCTCAGAAAGGCCTTGCTAGATTTGTGGATAGGGACAAGACAAGTAATCTCATTATCTCTATTCTTGAAGAGAATACTGTGTTTGACTGTGAGACTCTCCTCCTGTGTACCATTTTGAAGGATATTTCACAGATTGTTCCAGTAAGAGTGTCTGTTCTCGATAAGGCACTAGTTAAATGCATAAGTGAGGTTGTGGAAATGTTTGGAAAAAGGTTGAGGCGGCTTCTTCGAAAGGGCGAAGAAGATGTTGAAAATGCATTTGAACCAATAAGACTGTTCTTTAAAAGACTTCGGTATCTGAACTCGACTATACACGAGGAGATATTCAAGAGCGACCTGCATCATGCCATAGAAGAGGAGTGCTTCTACCGACTCCGAAAGATATCTCGAGATGTCAGGGGAGGGCTTAGACAGCTGGAACTCTGCAGGAAATTGCATGAGGAGCATCTTCGGATGTTTAACTCAATGAATCGAGAGATCGAGCTTGGATACTGTCTGGAAGAAAAGAAAGCCTTCATGAGGCTTTATGATGTTAGAAAGATAAAAAGGATGCTGAGAAATCCAGAGATTCTAGAGAAAGAGATATTAAAGATGATTGGGGAAGGGACATTTGCAGACGATAATGTACGCAACAGATACAAGCTGTATCTGTACGAGTGCATTAAGGAGAACGCCCGGGTGCTTTCCAAGGATAGATATGATGAGACAATGATGTCTGTAAATAAATGCTTCATATGATTTGATTTCCATATTGTGTATATCTAGAATTGGTGCAAAGACTTGGTTGGCTCGGAAGAGGAAACCAATAAAGGGCTAAGGAAAAGAAAAAAGGGAAGATTTCGGGATTTTATTTGTTACATGGAATGAAAAGGAGAAGCAGATGTTTATATAGAGATAGGATAGGATGGAAACCGATGGAGGATAAGGATACAAAGAGAAAAAAGAAGAACATCATAATAATCAATGATAAGGGAGAAATGTTGAGTGTGGCAAAGAAAGATGATGGAAACATAACAGATGTGGAGAGGCCTGAGGAGATGAATACGAAGGCAGAGAGTGTTCGAGAAGAAGAGAAATCCCAAGAAAAGGAACAAAAAGAACTCTCGGAAGTAAAGGACACTAAAGACACTTCCGATATGTCCAAGGACCGTCTGGAGCACTCTGAAGAGAAGACACCGGAAGAAGAAAGTAAGAAGGAAACGAAGGAGGAAGAATCCAAAGAGAAGGAAGAAAGCCAGAAGGAAGAGGTATCAACACCCTCGAATTCCAAGGAGCCCAAAGACAACGAGAAGGCGGAAGATGCACCCACACCCTCTGAGAAGGGCGATACTTTTGTTCCTCCTATACTCAAGACACTTTCCGAGAACTCCAACAAGGAGATATTTGAGGAGAGAGACAAAGGTAGCATAGTGGCCGAGGGATGGATTTGGAAGAAGAGGAGGATCTTCAGCTGTTTCTGGCATCAGAAGTATTTTGTTCTCACAAAGGACGGGGTTCTGAAGTACTACAAGGCCGATGGAAGAAGGAAGGCAAAGGGGAACTGGAACATTAAGGAAGCAGACGATCTCAGAGAATACAATCTTCCCAGCGAAGAGAACAAGCATCCTTGCAGAGTAATGGTGGTCTTCCCCGACAGCTCCCTTCTTCTGGCATTCGACGAAAGAAACACTAAGGACTACTGGGTGGAAAGGCTTAATGAGATCATTAAGAAGTCGAAGAAGTAAAAAACCAATCTTCTGGGAATAAACATTGATTTTTATTAACAAAATCTATGAGGCTCAGTTCTTCTTTGTGATGACTGCCTCCATTACTTTGAAAAAAAAGGTCTTTACCTGGCACTCGTCGAATGTTATCTCTTCGCTGAGGAAGTCTGGAAGATCCACGTTTCTAGACTCAATAAGCTTGTAGACATAAGAATTCTCCTCGGGTGTCAACACAAATCTAATGAATTTTGTAACATTGTTCGACACAATCTCGTGGGTTACCTCATAGCTTCCATCATTCTCGACTATGTCAAACCCAACAAACTTCTTGTACAACAGTGCATCCGTCTTCAAAGACCTTAGATACTCATTCTCCTTCTTATAGCTCTCTATCAAATCCTCTTCCTTCATCTTCATTTCAATGAGGATCTGTTTGTATCTAGATGCAGAATCAAGATCTCTCCTCTCCTCTGCACATACTGCCTTCTGGGGCCTGTTCTCTTTGGAATCAGAGGCTTCGACATCCTTTGTGGGTGTCTTTGTCCCCTTTCTTGGCGTCTTAAACGTTATTCTCTTCCTAGGTGTCTTCATTTGTATTTCCTATTCGGGGATCCCCTTGATAATTTTTTACAGATCCTGAAGACATCCCAATAGACATATTCTAAGGTATTTTATTTACTACTCTTCTTTCTCCTGCTTATTCTTCTCCCCTTCGAATGCTTTCCTCCGCAGTATTTCTCTTTCTTGTCTCTCCCTCCCTTCATCGATTCCACTCTCTCCTCCTTGCTTGCCTTCCGCCGGATAAACTCAAGATTCCTCCCGCAATACTTCCTGTGTCTCATCACATTGACAACAGACATGTATCCATAAGATATGCTCTTGCTCTTCGATCCCTTGAAACATTCTATATACTTTGAAATCCTTTCTTTCATCCTATCAACCACTCCGTCTTCTTTTTTTTCGTTCCGCTCTCCGTCCTCGCTGATGGAAAGGGACTGTGTCTCCGAGTCTTCTTTTCCGCCCCCTTCGTCTCTCAGTCTTGCTGCTTCTGGATCAAACTTGCAATATATCTCCCTCAGCATGTTCAATCCATACACTACAAAGTCGTCGTCCTTGAACTCAGAGCACAGCGAGTTTCCTACAACATCGATCACTCGAAGAACATCTTGCACAGTCACCTCCTCCACAATGATCTCCATCAAGTCCTTGATATCGCTTTTTTCGGGGTTTAGCATTCCCATTGCTACACGTGCAACTGAGGCTTTCAGCCCATATCTGCTCCGGAACAAAACATAGATCTTCATTTTCATGATCTTCTCTTCTCTCTCCATCATATTTTCCTGAAGATTTGCAAATAGCATCTTTCCAAATCTTGACGCCTCCGCACTAAGTAACTCCATGGCCTTCTTTCCCTCCTCTTCAAAGTCTATCTGGTCCAGAAAGTACATTCTGCAGATCTTTCCCACTTTTCCATCTGCAAAGAGCCCTTCACACACTTCCTTCTCGAGAACACCACACCCCTTTCTAAACAGATATACAACCAGATAGTAGCAGAAGCTCCTTTGCTTGTCTGTTCCCTTTTTGTAGTACTCTAAAATACATGGAACCTCCTCTTCCGAGACAAGACTCCTTATCCTCTTCAGAACCGACTTGGGGTCTGGATGGTGCTCCATGAGGTTCTTGAGGAGCTGCTCCCCGCTTACTAGTCCTCTTCTCCGAAGCCTAAAGAGACTCTCAACAACAGTTCGCTTTATTTTGTGGCACTTGATGGTCTCCACACTTGAAACAAGAGTCTCCGAAAGCCTTTTGTCGATTGTAGGGAAAGCAAGAAGAAATGAAAGAGTCTGCCGGATAGTCTTCCCCGGTTGCTTTGGGAGCCTCACAAGAGAGCTAAACAGCTCGAGCTGTCTTCCATACTCCTCCACATAGTTCTCTGGGCATTTTTCCAGCCCAACCATCACTTGGTAGATATCCATATTATCGGGTCAAAAATTTTAGTCTTAAGTTGGCATACCTCGGACTTCGATCTTTGGCCTAACGTCGCCTCCTCGGCCTCTTACTTCCTTCCTTCCTGAAACATCAATAAAACCTTGTCTAAACATTGGAGGCAACAGCAGATGCCTCTGGTCGATTTCATTGCAACCTTCTATAAAAAGAACAACATCCTTTACGATACCTTTGTAGGTGCATGGCTTGAGCTCAAGGAATGCAAAAACATAGAGAGAAACCTTGCACGTCTTCTCAAATGCCTCAGACATGAACAGACGAGCCAGGCAAGCTACAGATGTCTTGAATATTTTGTGGAAAATGAAATGGCCGATTTCATATACAGATTGAGAGACATCGAAGAAAACCAGGCTGCCATGGATTTTCTTACTGACCTTATTTCCATTCTTCCTGCCAAATATTTCCCAAGATTCAACAACTTCCTTGATATGGTGTTCGCATCTGAACACACCGACGGTCTGGCACTGGCTCTAGCATATTCAGAAAGAACCATTGTTCTTGGCTGCAGGATAAGAACATCTCTCGTAAACTACTCCTTGAGGTTCTTTTTTGATCCAGGTCTACATGGGGACTATTCCAGAGCATGCATTGTATATCTCATATGCTCTAAAAGAGCTCTTGACCATCTCAGGTCCATGGAATTCATCCAAGCCGTCATAAGAAGGACAAATAGAATATACCTCGACTTGGAAAAAACCATGCCACTTTATCTGTCTCTTCTGAACTTCATTTCATATTATGCAAGAAAGGAAATCGATCTGTATAAAGAAGAAATTGACGCCGCTCTCGGTAGCCAAGAAGGAACTTTAGATCCAAAGAAGATAAGGACTCATCCAACAACAAGTCCTCTACTCCCCCCAAGAAGCAACCAATCCTCCGCAGAGCTATGTTCTGCCCTTCATCTCCTCGAGTTCCCCCACATGCATCCCGTCTCCATATACATAGAAATCCTGGAGAGTACTGGGTCGTCCAATATAAGGGCATCGCTCATCGAATCTATCCTAGCAGACATAGATTCTGTAGATGACCCAGGGAAATTCATAAGATTCTGTGCGGAGAACCACCCAGGTCTCTTGGCCCCTTATCTCATTAGAAACGGCGGAGAAGACTGGTCTCCCATTGTTGTGCTCAGGAGAGTTATGGAAATGAAAAGAGAGAGGTCCTGCATCACAATCCCCTACGTATGCCATGTCAATCGCCACAAATCCTCCATAATCGATTTCCTTGTTGAAAAAAACATTTGCGACGACCTGGTGTTCTTGTTCATCTGGGTTGTATCTAAGGAAACATTCCTTTCTCATTTCGGAAGGATCCAAGAGATGTTCAAAGCCCACAAGACATTCTGGGCCAATCTATGGAACCTGATCCTCTCCCTCCCTGCCTAACTTATTCTTATGTAAGCCGATGACCCCATATGAAGGACAGCACTGATTTTACTGAGACGGAAGCATATTCAAAGATATACAACTTCATTCTGATGGTCGACGACTCAATCAAAAACTCGGAACAGAGACGAAGCGAGCATCATATGTCCATTCTTGCAAACATCTTCGAGATTGTAGACAGCACAGAGAAGGATCCGTCTCCACAGAGGTATGCAAACATGGCTGCCAAAACCGTATTCCAAAGAATATGCGGTGCATATGACGACGAACATCTCAAAAACTCATTTGGAAACCAGATAAGATTGGACTATGGCACCGGCCATGAGCTGAACTTCCTGTGCTACCTCTACACTCACCATTGTAGAGGAGACATCAGCCTCGACTGTGTATTTACCACCCTTGTAAGATACTTCGAGGTTGTCAGGCTCTTTGTATCAAAATTCAATCTGGAGCCGGCCGGAAGTCATGGAATATGGGGTCTGGACGACTATCAATTTCTGCCCTTCCTCTTTGGGTCTTCTGAGCTCTGCAACACAAGGCTCAGATTCGACGAGCTCAACGACTCCATGTGCTACTTTGTTGCAGTCAAGAAGAAGTTGGGAGGCACCTCTCAAATCCTCAACAGCATCATGGATAAGGACTGGCCAAAAGTCAACAGGGGAATGATTAGGATGTACGATGACCATGTGCTCAGAAGAAGCGTTGTGACACAGCACTTCATCTATGGAGAATACCTCAAGAAGGACAGAAGTCTAGCCACTAAAGAACTCTGAAACTCACATAGTAACCAAACCACTTTAATTAAAGTCATCAGAAGTCGACATCTATCCTGAACGAATCATTTCCATTATCTATCCCCACAAATGCCTTCTGGTACTGTGACTCTCTCTTGTCGAAGAAGTTTGTCTTTCCAACCAAAGAGATGTTCTCCATAAAATCAAACGGGTTGGGAGTATGGTATATCTTCTCCTCCTCAAGATTCTCTAGGAGAGTATCGGCTACAAACTCTATATATTTGCACATCAACTGGCAGTTCATCCCTATAAGATCCACTGGAAGACTTTCACTCAGAAACCTCTTTTCAACTTCGACTGCATCCATCACCACCTCCTTTACTCGCTTGCACTTCTGTTTCAGGTAACGTCTATGCAAAAGGCATGCAAACTCACAGTGCAGACCCTCGTCCCTGCTTATCAGCTCGTTCGAAAACGTTAGTCCAGGCATCAGCCCTCTCTTCTTCAGCCAGAATATAGATGCAAATGACCCAGAAAAGAATATACCCTCCACACAGGCAAACGCCACAAGCCTTGTTGCAAAGTCAGAATTCTTATCCTCAATCCATTTTATTGCCCAATCGGCCTTGTCTTTCACAGAGGGGATAGTTTTGACTGCATTAAAAAGGAACTTCTTCTGTTCTCCGTCCCTTACATACGTGTCAATCAGCAGGCTGTACATCTCACTGTGGATGTTCTCAATTGCAATCTGGAACCCATAGAATAGCTTTGCTTCAAGCATCTTGACCTCGCTGGAGAACCGCTCCACCAGATTCAGATTGACAATTCCATCAGACGCCGCAAAGAATGCAAGAACATTGGAGATAAAGTGCTTCTCCTTTGGATTTAACTTCTTCCAATCTTCAATGTCTTTGTCGAGGAGAACCTCTTCCACAGTCCAGAACGAGCTTTCAGCCTTCTTGTACATCCTCCATACATCTTCGTGTTGTATGGGAAAGAGTACAAACCTCTCTTCTTTAGGATCCAATAGTGGCTCAATTTTTTCTTCGCAACTCATAAGCTATTTGACAGAATCTGCTTATATACTTTTTTTTGGAGGGAATATCTCCCTCAAAATAATAATCATCTAAATTCAATTTTACAATCCTTGCTCGATCTAATTTCGTCGATCCCCTCTTGGCATTTGGCTTCACCCACCTAAGCCATGGCGGGAGAGCGGCCCCAGAACCTAAGCTAGGAATGACTATTTATTGTAAATAATGTTCCCTATAAAAGGAACACTGGTATTATTTATATTTACTGCACCCTATATATTATAACTATTATTGAATGTTTTTACTCAAGATCAATAAATTCCTTTCTCATGAATGGTAATATACGTTTTCTCGCATTTGCAAACCAATTATCTATTTGAGACAATTTTAGTCCTGTTTCTTTAGAAAGTATTTTTTTTCTATTTTAGTTGGATAAGGATTAGAAAGATGCTCCTTTAGCCATCTTCTTAGCATTTTGGACACTTCTCTTGGAAAATTAGCTCTCCTAGAATGAGGACTACTTCCGAGCCAACCATTAGTTGATGAATTATTTCTTATATAACTCTCATACCTGTATAAATCCCTCTCGTTCATTACATTCATCATATCTATGATGTTGTCCATTTTTCTTTGGAGTTTGGTGCATTCTGAATCAAATATAGAAACAAGATTTTTTTCAAATAGTAATGCATACTTAAATTTCTCAGCAATTAGAAACAAAGCTAGCTTGTGTGATAAGTTATTCGGAAAAAAATGTGTATTGGAGCATGTTTCGTAATTTTTCCGAATTTTTAATAGGACTTCCTTCAAATGATGTTCATTTATCATTCCTTGAAAATATTGTTCTTTTGCGATTAATATTTGGCCAATATGCTCCACCATATCTAGAAAACTATCGGCATTTAAAACAAAAATTGATAAACTCGTAATTAACGTTATAAAAATAATATCCATATCACTTCAGAAGACTATTATAACTTGTCAAACTCATCAAGACAAGATAAAGTATAAAATAAAAAGATATTTTACAAAATATGAATTTAGGATGGCTACTGAAGATTCCAATGCGAAAACATTCAAACAGGAAAATAATTGTATATGAAAATAGCATGGCTTCGTTTTACTCTAGGACGTTTGAAATAATTGAAGAGCATATTTCTACCATATCCAATAATGAACATCATAGAGATGGATTAGTAGAGTATATAGAAATGTTATCATATTTTCAAATCTCTAATGAAGATCATGAGAAAAAAGAAGAAATTAATAGACAAAGGCAAAGCTTACTTAAGAAATTTAGATCCCTAACCTTAATTAGTATTTCAAAAGTAGAAAAAGACAATAGGAAAATATTGAAATCTTATCATGGAGTATTACATCTTTTAGATTTGATTGGTTTTGGTGTAAATCCTTATGAAATGGTTTTAAAAAAATGGTTAAACACCAATTGTATGATAATTAGTGATGTAGAAAGACATGCCATAAGAGGAAATTTCGAAAAAGTGATCGAAGCATATCCCTATTTAAACGAGGCTATTAATAATTATTTAAACTTAAGGAAGACGTCAGGAAATGAATACAGGAAATTATTTGCGTCTTGGAAGATCAAATATTTTAAAATTATTCCCAATAATTTAAAGGAAATTCTTTTTCATAATATTAACGGGGATGGTATTGACTGGATTGATCATATTTGCTATAAATCGTTTTGTATGAACACACAAAGGAATGGGATCGATCTTATAAATAGGGAAGATGAAATCGGAATGATATTAACACATAATTATGATGCACTAATAGAACGTTCTAAAGGATGGATTAGACTAGTATTATTGTTCGTTTGCCCTCATACAAAATTTGATTTATTTCCAAGAGCATTTGAATCTATCGGGAAATTCCTATATTTATCAGATTATCGCTTATCTTTGAGATTTTTTTCGTACACAGAGAAACTAATCTTATACTTTAATCACTTTTCCTGTAAGTTTTCTAAAAGTCTTTCGGATTTAGAATTCTTGGTTGAGTATTCCAAAAAAAATAATATTAATGGAAATTCTTTGTTAAAAGAGTACTGCCAAAATCTTCTTTCTAATCAAGAGTATTATAATCTTTTTTATGTTATATCTAAATATGAGCTCTGCGATATAAACATAAATTCCGAGTTTATAGAATTCTGTATTAGAAATACAACAATACTAACTGAAAACTTCACTAAAACATCGTATGGAATTTTTATTGGAAACTTTAGGAGATTTCTTAGTGGAATAAAAGTTGGTGAAGGTGAAATTATAGCATTGATAAATTCAGATTATTTTTCAGCTCTAGATAGTAGAACATTTGAAATAATACTAGAGAACAGATGCATTACTGTGAACATGCTTTATAAGCTTTTAGAAGGAATGTTAAATGTGGAAAGAAAAGGGAAGTCTAATCCCATATTGAAAAGCAAAAAAGCTTTAGTTCTCAATAAGTTAGCGGAATCTACAGGTCTCGGGAAGGACATATCAATTTAAACTATTAAACTGGTAGTATCAATTTAAATTACAAATACTTTGGAAATATCTCCTTCTGTTTATTAACTTTTCAAGGGATTGCCGTTTTTTAAAACAAACATATAAGAGTGATGATACATAACTTCTTTTTGTATTCTTAAGTAAATTCATGTAAAATTTTAGAATAAAATGTCCGAAGATATTTGAGTTCCTATAGCAATAGCAGAAACACACCCTATCTCAATTCATTATACTTCCTGGGAATCCATACTTTAAAGATTTAAAGTAAAACTAAAAAGGAAGGGGGTGTTTATTTCAATAGATTAAAATCGAAATATTGTATTTTTAAACTAAGAGATTTAATGAGCAAACACTCTGGAGACATATACCGGCCCGAGTATCTCATCAATAGAGAGGTCTTCTTTTGCTATCTCGTTGACAGCCTCAACAACTTTCTCTTCATAGCTCAGGTCGATTATACCCCTTAGATACTTGTTCCATATGTCGGTGCTGTAGATTTCAAAGTTTTTCTTCCTTTCCCTGAAGAACGAGATGACTCCGTTTCGGAACTCTTCAAACTGATCTTCGCTCATCTCTCTGAAGTATTCGTCCAGGTCTTTTACAAACTTCCTTATCCTCTTTTCAAGGAAGTCTACATCCTTCTCGCTTTGCACTATGAATTTGATGTACTGCTCGTCATCTAGATTCAGAACCCCAGACCCAACTACATACCCAAGCTCTTCCTTTGTCCGCAGATCATCGAAGAACATCGCTTTGCATGACTGTTGTACAAAGTGGGCTATGGCTGCATCCTTGTGGTTCCTGCATTTTCCGCAATAGTAGTTCAAGGAACATGCATTGTTCACCTTGTCGCTTGTTTTCACATCACATCTGTATTTTCCATCAAGAAGATCTTTCTTTACATAATCGTATACTTCCTCCTGTTTCGAAAGAATATTTTCAAATATCTTCTCGGCATCTTGATACTCGATGTTCCCAATCACAAACATTTCCAAGAAGAACTTTCGGCTCATCTTGAATTCCGTGTCTACAGAGCTCAGCTTCTCCATCAGCTCCTCTGCCATCAAATGTCCGGGAATCCTCATGCACTTCAGCCCTTCATTGCATCGCTTGTGAGGGCTTTCGTTTCTCTTTGTCTCAAACTCATTCCAAATCCGCTCCTTCACAAGGTTCCGCCGTGACTGGTTGGGCTCTTCAAACAGAATGTCGAAAAACTGCCGGGAGATCTCAACACTCATGTGGTTAAAGCATTCTATCCGAATCTCCACCCCATAGTGCTCGACACGAACATCGATGTTCATTCCTGTTCCGTGAAGATATCCATCGTGCCTTCTAAAGAATTGGCTCTTGGCATTTCTGAGCAGAAATATCAAGTTAATCATGTTCTCATTGATTTGGTCCATTCGAAGAAGACATCCTATAAAGACCTTTGGAACCTTGTAGGTATCGTTAAACAGGTAGTTGATTTTTCCTCCAGAAACCTCCTTTGAAATAATTTCTGAAGGGGCCTCGATTTTTATCATCTCTCCTTCCTTCCACTCAACTGCCTTCTC
This sequence comes from Encephalitozoon intestinalis ATCC 50506, assembly GCF_000146465.1. NCBI lineage: Eukaryota > Fungi > Microsporidia > Unikaryonidae > Encephalitozoon > Encephalitozoon intestinalis. Next base: position 88,830 of record NC_014420.1, read on the forward strand.
CAGTGAGTCTTCAGAGACCACTTTGTCTTTTTCATTGTACTTCGGAGAATACACCTCTTCTGTTTTAAACTCCCCCTTTAAATCCTTTTGCCCTTGAAGTTCGAGCCATTTGGAGAAATCCGTCATCTTCTGGACAATCTTCTTGACTTCTTCTTTCTTTCCTTTAGAGGACTTCTGGGGAAGGACATTTGGGAACACCTTTTCTTCTTTCTTTGGTAAGTCCAACTCAAATATCTGGTCTCCCACATTGTATCTCACCCCATATATCTCCTCGCGCATGTCAAACATCCCTGTTCCCTTTGCAACATGGAACACAAGCCACTTTGGGAAGTTCATCATCTTTTCCACAATCCCCTTGATCTCGTTCTTGTCAAATTTCTCAAAACAGTGTTCGTTATCAAGAACATTCTCAACCGGGAAAAACTGCATGTTTCTAGAGATCTTCTGTGCCTGGTACATAGGCTCGTCACTCTCCTCGTACTTGAACACATATCTCGATCTCTTTTGGATCTCTTCATACTCATCAGAAGAGATGGGGATGTCTTTGAGATACCTTACAAGTTCTAAAAGAACTCTTTCAGGTCTTTTGTTTCCCTCGGAAGACAGATGCATTGTTATTATTATCAGAGAATAGTCTGTGTAGTGGCACATCTCATACTCAACCTGCAGAACGAGCCCTTTGTCCTTAACCCTACATGCAAACCCCTTTGTATCGTCCCGAAGAAACATATTCATTACATACTCGTAAGGATTGTTCTTGAAAATCTTGTACCCCGACTCAACAGTCATTGTAACAACAATCGATCTTGTATCTGCAATAGGCTCCACCCTGATCCATCGGTTGGTGTATTCAGAGTCAAACACAGTCCATTCCTTGTCTGCTTCAAGTTCTATGTTTCCACTGCTCTTCTTCTCCTCGGTCCCCTTTGGAACCCCCTCAAACATCTTCAACATCTCCTTTAGCTCCTCCAGACCTTTGTTTCCACAAATCACTGTACACATTTTATCGCAGGAATACTTCTGTTTCCAGAACTCTGCCATCTCTTCCCATATCCCTTCTTTTCGAAGTGTGTCGTAGTTTCCTGTGCTGAACATAGATATCGGCAGTTCCTTCTTGCAGCATCTTGAAATCATCCTCCAGATCCTCCAGTCATCAACATTCAGTCCGTTACAGAACTCGGAGTTCACAGCCGACACCTCTCTCTCCACCGAGTTTTTCTTCAGCAGTGGTGTCTTGAAGAAGTCTGCAAGTCGGTCCACCCCTTCTTCAAAAGCCTCAGGAGCAATATCGAAGTAATACACAGTAACCTCTCCATAGGTGGAGGCATTGTATTCCCCGTTGTTCTTTGAAAGGAATTTGCCAAAATCCTCTTCATCAGGGTATTTCTCAGTCCCCATAAACAGCATATGCTCAAGGAAATGTGCAAGACCTTGAGTAGATACCGGGTTATCAAACGATCCAACCTTGACAGAGACTGCACAGCTGCACTTGTCCAGTGAAGGATCCGACATAATCAGCCCTCGCATCCCGTTGGGCATCTCGACATACTCATATTCCATCGAGTCGGTGAGACTCTTGTGAATCTTTTTGGCAACTTTAAGACAATTCATTAAAGCGGAAAGCCTAACCATAAGGGCTTCCAAGGTTCTGTTTATAGGAAAATTTTGTCTGGCACTACTGGAAAATACGAGAAACCGCCCCGGAATGACCCTGAAATAACATGGAGACTGCAAGGAAGATAAGGAGACACAAAATACTTGCATATGCACTGACTGCGGTGGAGGCCATGGGGCTGTCTGTGGTGGTTAAACAGGCCGTCAGGAATCCGCTTAGAGTTCTTTTGAATCCACCGAAGGGCCTTGTGCGAGGTCTGTGTTCCATCCCTACTATTATGCTATGGATTGCCATATACATATACCTTTCGGGGAAAGTTGCACAAGAAGCAGGAAGGCCTCGGACGGTCATCTTCTTCTATCATCTTACCTCACAGATAATGTTTTTGGGGTACCTTTCCAAGCCGGGTTCAGATGTTGGAATGAATAGTAGATGGGTCACGCTTATACCAACAAACGGATGTTCTGTATACAGCGTGGCTCTTTCCATATCCTCGGCAACACTCCAAACATATATTGAGGAGATTCTATGGATGAAGCCAAGATACACACGAGTTAGAGGATTGTTCAACTACATGGGAAGAAGTATAGGAGTGATGGTGCGAGACATGTTTTATCTTTGTATTGGCAGCGAGTTCATGGCAATAGGTGCTCTTACGATGTGCTTGGTAGTCTCGAAGACTCTGTTTCCATGGTCACGCCTTGGACCTTTCTGGTTATTCCAGGGAACAGCTTGGAGGATGTCTGGGGGGTTTTTGGCTGCCAACATCTCTACTGCTGCTTATTTTCTTCTGATGAGTGCCATTGATAGGCTTCTAACTTACAACATGTCACTGATGAATCTTGGCTTGGGCGACTACTGCTGTAACGAGGAGGAGAGCATCAACACCTCAAGACTGAGGTTTTTCCAGATATCCGAGCTTTCAATGAAATATCCCGAGGTTTTCAAAAAGGTGGCAAGATCAAACAAAGCTGTTTCGTCCCTTGGGCTGTATGTCCGTAGAGAAGAAAGAGAGATTTTAAAGATCATGGAAACGATGAGGAGAGAGAGGGAAACACTTGAGTCCCGAATGTGGTTTTCTGTTCCCCAGATCACCCAACCTCTAGACAAACCAAAGGCGTTGGTTGTTCAAAGAAAAGTTCAGTTTGTAAAGAGAATAAGATCGTATAATTTCATTGAGATTCTTGCATCCAGGATCGTATACTTCTTTAAGATACGTATTTTGATTAATAGATACAAGGGCACCAGAAGACCGTTCCTTCTGGTAAAGAGCTTTATGAAGTTTCTAGAGAAATATAGAAGGGACTACCTACTTCTCAAGGATCTTGACGAGACGTTTGAGGCCTCGATGAAGAATCTGCACAACGAAATCTCCAACACCGAGGAGGTGATTGGGATTGGTCTGGAGTCGGAGCTGTTCTGTAAGTAACCTCGGGGCTGTTAATAAAGTTTTGGATCTTCTAGACTACTGTAAAGGTTTCATAGGAATGATAATTGAGACACAAGGATAAACAAACAATGGGGATCAAGGATACGTTTGGAATGGAAGGGATAAGAAGACTCTTTGAAAGAGGTTCGTTTGTGGAAAATCCCCTGGGCAAGTCATTGATTGTGAAGCATCTTTCGTCTCTGAATTCCAAGAGGCAGATCAAAGGGGCAAGGAGTCTGGTGAGCAGGATGCAGCGTGGAGAAGATCTCTTTGAGCTCTGTAATGATGTCATCAAGGCGATGGACACAAGAGATCCCGAGCTCAAGAGAATGCTCAACCTGTATCTGGTGAAGTATGTGCAAGGATGGCCTGCAAAGCAACTGATATGTATCAACACCGTACTGAAGGATCTTGGAGACGTAAATAGCGAAATGCGACATTGTGCAATTCAAGATAGTGGGCTGCTAGGAGACGGAGCAGTGATCAAAAACTATGTTAATCCTCTCAAGGAGCATGGGGTTAGTGCGCTGCCTGAGACAAGAAGGAAGGTAGCAGACTCATTGAGGAACTATTTCAGGAAAGATCCCCGTTTGTTCCATGACGAAGACCTTTGCGATCTACTGAGAGACTTGGTGTTTGACGAGGATGCAGGTGTGTGTGCATCTGCACTAAATAGCGTTCAAGCCATAGAGAAGGAGACAAGAGTCCTTTCTACCAAAGACATCTATATCCTCTTTGGAAAGGCCATTAAGACAGGAAACAGGGAAATCCTTGGAAGTCTTCTGGAAGTGATGAATAACAGAGCAGAGGACTTCCTTGATGCTGCTCCATTGGTTCCATTGTTGAGATCGTGTAGCCTTCGGATATTCCGTCAGGCATCTGATCTGGCCATTTCTATCGATCCCTCTTACAGGCAAATTGTGTTTGATCACCTCAAAGGGTTTCTTAATTCAAAGGACGAGGAGTTGTATCTTGTACTTGACTATGCCGAGTCTCTTCTTGATCATGTGAAGTACGACAATTCATGCTTTGCCATCTACCACAGCGACAGGAAATACAATAAGATAAAGAAGCTTAAGATTCTATTCAAAAGGCTGGATAGCATCTCTGTGTCGGAAATAAAGAACCAATGCAGAGATGAAGAACTTCTTGGAGTGATTTTGAAGGAGTCTCTTATTGCAGACTATCTTATAGAGGAGCCGTTCAAATACATACGCAAGGCAGATGAAATAATAAGAGTTCTGTACAGTGAAGATGCTATTTCAGAAAAATGGTCGGGACTGATTGAAAAATTCTTGATGAGTGCGAGGGAAGTGCAGGAAAGGCAGAAGTATATCTATCTCTGTGGGAGATATGTCCACGAGATTCCTTCAGAAGTTATAAGAATCCAAAGTCTGTACATTCCTTCTCTAGTCAACGAGACGGCCAGGTTTTATCTTAGCCTCCATAGAAGAGGAGTGGTAAATCTGGAAGAGACCCTAGGGCACCTCCGTCTGGTACAGAAGAGCCCAAAGGACAGAATCCGAGCAGTGATCAATGAACTGAAGACCCGGGGAATAGGAGTGTTTTCAGCATTTTGTGACATCAAAAAGCGGGATCTGAACAGCACTAAAGCCTGTAGATCTGTTGGGATAAAGTATGAGGAAAAGACCACTTCGATACTCGATGGCAAGCCATACTATGGACTAAGTGAAGATGGATTTCTAAGGGAAAATTCTGGAGAAGCATTGGAGAAGTTCCGCGAAGAGGAGAAATCTCTACGTGAAGAATGCTCTTCTCTTGAAAGAGGAGAGACACAAACAACCGAGCTCTCTTCTGCAGGAGAGAGTAGTCCATTTCCAGGAAATGGCTCACAATGTCCAGCTCTGTTCTTGGGCAAGGAAGACGAGGAAAATGTTTGGCTGAGGTTTGCTGAATCTCATCGTCCTGTTGAAGGTAAGAGGGCCAAAGAGAAGGAATCCACCAGGCTGATAGACACCCTTGGGCTAAAAGGGATTCTTGCCATTGCTGGTGAAGAGGTTATACTTCAAGTGGATGTGCTAGAAAGTCCATTGGTTATTTATTACAGGTGTAAGGGGCGACTCAACAGTATCAAAATAGACGGCGAAGGGACTTTTTCTCTTTTCACAATAGGTCTTCCAGTAATCAACTCGGAGTTCAGCCTAACAATAGGAAAGTCCAACTACGAAATCTACCTGGGAATCAGAAGCTTGATGAATCCATTTGAGTGCTCGAAGGATGAGTTTGAAAGGAAATTCCATGAGCTCAGAGACCACATACTCCTAGGGGAAATCGACACTGGGAAGGCATATGCCGTCGACAACCATCGGTTCTCATTTTCTGTCCTTGGCTCAAAATTCTACGGAAAGCATCTCAATGGACAGGCAATCCTCAAAGGCCCGAGGAAGCTGTTGGGACTCTTTTAAATATATCGAATAAACAGGTAAGAGATAAAGAATTTATTCCCAGTAAATCCAGGTTCTGTCTTAGTGGCATTGGAAATGCCCTTCCACCCGATACCACGTGGAGGTGCAGAGATACATCAGGCACGAAGTCAGATTTTGCTACATCGTCAGTTTTCAGTCTGGGGCGGCAAATATCATCACTCTCCGGGGGTAACAAATACAAATGTTTTATATAGACAACTATTTATTACCAAGCTTACCCATCACTGATCTTAACGTTTTGCCATGGCGTTTATTTGTTCCTCCCTTTCTCAAGTACTCGTGGCAGAGGTCTCGAAGCTCCTTGCTTCTTCCCAGAACCTTGGCCATCGAGTCGGAATCAAGATATGCAATCATCTCGGTTGCCGGTGCCCCAATCATCTCAAAGCACTTTATCACACCCTCCACCATCTCCTCCTGCTTCCATATGTTTCTTCTAACTACCCTGGATAGAAACGAAACAACAAAGTTCTTCAGATTGGGAAATTTCACCAAGGTTTGGAGTAGAGTCCTCACTATCAGCACAGGCAGCTCCTTCTCCAGGGTTGTTAGTGTAAACAGAAAGTCGCTCTCTCCAAACTTCGAGGATTTGAAGCAGAGATCGAGAATCCGGATGGCTTTTGAGACTTCTGGAATTCTGTGTACAAAGATCAGAAGTTCCGAACACTCCATAATTCTCAGAAATACATTTAGAGACTCACTGTCAACAACATAGTCGGGAATATACTTGTACACGTCAGACTTCTCCAAATACGGTAGGAGGGCATACATAAAACGGCTGTCCTCGAGGTAATTATCTAACAGATATATTCGGAGCTGGCCCTTGACCGCTCTCCTTCGAAGGATCGTTTGTATCAGACTTTCCTTCTTCGGCCCATCCTCCAAAGACTTGACAAGATCAACCACTACCGTATCTTCCTTCTCTTTCAGAAGGTCAACAAAGCTATTCATCCCCTCCTGGGACTCGACCGACTCCAGAGTAAGAGCCAAGGCCTGGTCGTTGGACTTGGAGATCTCAATCAGCTCCTGATCGCTTAGCCGGAAGTAGGAGGCATAGTCCTTAAGAGCCCCATAATTCTCCTTGAAAACCTCCAAGAGGCCTTCTCTTCCTATCGCTACCTTTTCCTCGGAAATCATTTCCACAATCTCCTTAACATGTGTCTCCCTTTCTCTAATCACATAGCTCAGCACATCCACTGACTCGTCCGTTATCTTCGGTATAATCCTCTTCACATCGAGCTCGACAAGGCATTTTATAACATCCAGCTTAAAGTACTGCTTGTTCTCGAGAATTATATCAACCATCGACTTGTAGACCTCTTTGTTCAGGAGATATGCATACAGGAAAAACGAAAGGCTGTATCTCTCGTTTTTTCTTATAAACATCAAGGTCTCTAGTGAGTCTTCAACACTCAGCGTCCTTACAATTCTTGAAATCCCCTTGTCTACCGCTCCCGGGTCTCTTATCTTCCCAATAAGGCTAAAGGCCTCAGAAACAGGGCTTGGGAACTCCTCTTCCTTCTTCTCGTGGAAATATGTCTGGACCGTATTCTCAATCTCAATGTTGCTGCTCTTCACAAGCGTCTCAAAAACCAAATCAATAAGAAATCTAAAGGGATCAAACTCCTTCCTTGCCTCCTCTCCTCCCCTTCTTTCCCGTGTCTCTGTAAAGTCAAACAGCTTCATCTCAGGGACAAACCGGTTGAGTGTGCTTGGAATTCTCTTCAATATTCTTTTGTTCAACATGTGCACATGATAGTTCAATGACCTCTGTGCATACCGAGGACACTTTATCCCTCTACTTTGTGCATGGCGCAGATATGCAAGAAGAGCCACAGCACTTCTCCTGTCTAATATTTTCGAGACTGTACAGAAGAAGTATATCACCTCCATCGGGCTCATGTTCTTAAGATAGAAGATAAGAAAGGTCAGGCCTTCTTCAGAAGGCCTCTCGACAAGATGATGTCTTATCTTTTCCATCAACAAGGCCTTTGAGAATCCAATCTTAAAACCAGTTTCCAAGAAAACTAAAAGAACAAGCCAAAACCATTTACTAAGGGTAGAGTCTGCTTGGGTCCCTGGGGAACAGCGAGAAGCATCTTATGTCCCCCATTCCAAAATATGCCTTCATCACCCTCTCAAGTCCAATCCCACATCCCCCGTGGGGTGGAACCCCATATTTGAACGACTCCAAATATCCTCCAAGAGAAGATGGAGATATCCCATGCTCCGAAACATACCTGACCAAGTCCTCATAGACATTTACTCTCTGTGCTCCAGATAAAATCTCCTCTCCCCGTAAAATAAAGTCGTACGACCTTGTTATTCCTTTCTCCTCATTTCTGTATGTGTAGAACGGTCTTGCAGATATCGGATAATCCTTTATCACAAAGATGTCGACATCATGTATCCTCTTCACTATCGATCCCAGTCTCTTCTCGTTTTCACTGTTGAAGTCATCTCCATATCCCATCTCAACACCCTCGCCCAAAAGAAGATCTACACATTCCCTGTGCGTCAGAACAACAGGCTCCCGATTATACTTGACATCTTCAAATCGATGGAAAGACCTTATTGTATCCAGCTCTTCGCTGTACTCCTTTTTCAAATTGTCGAAGATGCTTACAAACATAGAGTGGATGAACTTGATCACATCGTTATAGTCTGTGGATATCTCCATCTCCATGTCAAGCCCAACAAACTCACTTAGATATCTGTTGATGTTGGACTCCTCTGCACGATACACATGCCCTATCTCATACACCCTTTTGAGTCCTCCTGCAACAGCCATCTGCTTGTACAGCTGAGGACTCTGAGCCATGAACGCCTTTTTCTTGAAGTAGTCCACACTGAAGAGATTTGCCCCTCCTTCGCTCGAGCTTCCAATCAGCTTCGGTGTCTTTATCTCTACAAATCCGTTTCTACGGAGATAGTCCCTGAAGAAGAACATCACCCCATCAATCACCCGAAAGGTGGCTCTTGTCTGCGGTGCTCGAAGATCCAGGGATCTGTTGTCCAGTCGGATGTGGTATGCAACGCTTTGGAGTGTTGGGTTTTTTTCCCGTTCCTCAATCGTTGCAGAAACATCCTTCATGGTGAATGGAAGGTTTTTGTCTGCCATGCTGAGAACAGAAAATCCGAGGATGCGGATCTCCACATCCTTCTTGCTACATCCAGATATTTCTGTCTCCTGCTTGACAACCCTTCCCTTTACTTCAATATAGGACTCGTGCGCCACCTTCTTGAGAGAGTTGAACTCCTCTATAGACAGATCCCCTTTCCCATCCTTGGGTCTCTCGCACATGCACTGGACTGTACATCCATTGTCTCGCAGGACTATGAAGATATACTTGCCTGTGCAAGAGGACTTGAGAACAAACCCTCGGACAATCACGTGTCTTCCGTCAAGGTCTCCGCTCAGGTCCTTGATTTCACTTACTCCGCTTATGGAAATCTTGGAAAGTTGGTCTTCCATGGAAGGGTTGAAAATTCAACCTCTTTCTTCCCCAAAGCTCCAACTTAGTTCTTGGCCAGAACAGAAATTGGCCCGGCAACTCAGGACTGGTGATATCGGCTGGTTTAGGAGTCTTTTGTCCATTAAGGGGAAGAAAGGAGAAAAAAGTATAAGTATGGAAAAATGAAAGCTACCAATGCAAGAGAACAAGACATCAGAAGAACTCAAGAAGAGACATATTCCTCTGGATTTCATCCTAAGTATAATCAACTTTTTCGTTGCTGCTGTACAGCTGGGGTATGGAAAGTTTAAAGGGGACCAAAGTAAGGATAGCGGGTTTAGCAAGTATTCTAAATTTATAACTGCTATAGTTCTTCTGATTCCCATATTCAAGATCTTTTACCAGCTGAGTAGATTCAGAAGAGAGTGTGGAGTCAAGAAGATGAATCGAATTAAGATTCTTTGTATGGTTGCGTATTTGCTGGTCCTTTCTGCAGCAATTGTATTGCTTTTTAAAGATTCACCCAGTTTCTCCCTGGAAACCCAAGGTATGATGGTAGCTCAAGCATCACTTTTGGGAATGGTCATTTCGTCCTTGCTGATAAATTACAAGAATCTCCAAAAAGGAAACTACATAGACTACTTCATCATATTGGCTTCTCTTGCCTTTGCAGCCAGGCTCGTAGCTCTCTTTCCTCCTTTCAAAGTCTATGGTATAGTGGTGGCAATATCCGAATGGGCCTCCATAGCTATTGCACTTGTTCTCCCTGTCCTCCAAAGCCTCCTCTATCCCGAAATCATCTCCTTACCGATCTCTTCAGAGGACTTTGCTATGCTAAATGCCTTGAATGCAGCTATTCTTATTCTTGGAGCAGGGATAGTAGCATCTCCTTACATCCAGAATTGGTACTCCAAATTTAGAAAGGATGGAAATGGCACTCAAAAAATACCAGCAAAGTAGCAAGCAGCGTTCGAACACCAAGTTAAAGTCCCCAATAAAAGGCCATCATTGCAATGAATATAACGATAATTAGACAAACTTTCGATCCAAAACATTTTAATTGGAACAAAGAACACAGTGATATCAATCGTAGAATCTGGTATAGAAACAATTTAATAAAGGACGTACCAACTATTCAATTTCTGCAAACATCTCATCAATGTCATCAATTTCTTCGTCGCATCTAATGCCACCTGCTAGATAATGAATCCTCGAGGAAAGCCCCAGGACAATCAGTGTGTATCCAATCAGGTGTCCCTCTGGAATGTTTGATGTCCCCAGGACATAAAGTTCCTCAGCTACCCGACGTATCTTGTCTCTTTTACTTCTGGATTTGTCGAGTAGGAACAGATTCCCAAGCCTCTTTAGATGAACAAGCTCCCTAAACAGCCTTGATCCTCGATGTCCATTCTTGGACTTGTATACAACCATCTCTAAAATTTTCAACTCTTCTGCCAGCTCCTGACTATTATCTCTTGCCTTCTGTGTCTTTAAGGCCATTCCAACCAGGGGTCCCCAACCCTGGCCTTCAACCCACGTTCTTCAGGATAATCAGTTGCATTTCTTAATGTTGAACTGCCACAGATTCCCAAGCTGGGAGGTCGCTCCTACGTTCTTCAGCTGATTGCTTCCAATCCCTAAGGATTCAAGGACATTCAGCTTCGACAGAAGCTTGGGCCACACATACTCGTCGATCGTTCCTCTTGCAACCAAGTATATGATATCCACACTGTTCTTCTGCCCTATCCTATGTATTCTATCTTCGGCTTGTAGAAGAACTCCGGGATTCCAATACAGCTCTGCAAACACCACTGCTCTTCCTGCAGTAAGAGTAAGCCCCGTACTGCATGCCGTGATACTCAAAAGTGCAGTTTTTATCTCTTCGTTCTCCTGAAAGCTTTTGACCAGCATGTGCCTGTTACTGCTAGGTGTCGATCCGTCAATCCGAATAATCGAAACTCCTTTTTCTCTGAGAAACTCTTCAAGTCCATCCATCATCTCGACATGGTGGCAAAAGATGATGAACTTCATGTCTTTTTCTACGATCGTTGATATATACTGTTTTACCTGGTCTATCTTCAGTTTAACCGCTTCTCTGTACTGTGCAACCACATTCGTGTCTACATTCTCCCCCACAAGCTCTTTTGCCGGATCCCTTTGCTTTCCTTTGCATTGCAAAACAACCTGCCTTCGGAACTTGGGAGGTAGTTGGCTTAGCACCTCGTCCTTTGTTCTTCTGATCATCAGACATTTCTTCAAGATGTAATGAAGTTCCTCTGCATTGCTGCAACCCTTGTAGTCATACCACTGCCCAACCTTTCTACCGTTACAGTACCTGGCTCCATACTCGGCAAACCGTGGAAAGATCGTTCTGTCGATAGACGATATTATGGGGTAAAGCTCCAATGGCCTACTCACTGCAGGTGTTCCCGAGAGTAGGAGCGCCCTAGATGCCCTCTGCAACAACGGAACTATTGCCTTTGTTCTCTTGGTATTCATACTCTTGAGATAATGGCACTCATCAGCAATTACAACACCTGCTTTGCTCCCAAGTAGTACAGATCCATTGCTAGAGGCCATCTCGTAACTTACAATCCCAACCACTTGCCCAAAATCCTCCTTTCTCCTCATCACAACTGCATCTTCTCCTAAGAATCTTCTACAGGCATCTGCCCAGTCTTCAAGTAAAGATGCAGGAGCAATGATTAGAAGAGGCCATTCAGACCGGTAGTAGTATGAAACTGCAAGTGCCTGGATGGTCTTTCCTAGCCCCATGTCGTCTGCAACAATTATTCTTCCCCCTTGTCGAAGAGCGTACTGCACTCCTTCCCTTTGGAATGGAAGGAGCATGCCGTATATATCTCCCAGAAGTTCAAACTCCTGGCTGTCCGTCTCTTTCTTGGCAATCCTCAATGTCCCCTTTGGAATATCATCAAATACAAGTCCGTTTCTCCTCAATCCTCCCTTCACGGCCATATAGTCCTTCACACTTATCCTCCACTCGTTACTGCTAACATCATACACGCTTTCATCCAACCTGCTCAGTTCTGTAGACAATCTCTTGTTCGACGGCTTCAGCACAACCTTTCCATCTCCATTCACATAAACCTTTATCTTCGTTATCTTCATACTTTCCTTCCCCTCGCTCTTCTTCTCCTCTTTGCTCCTCTCAGACATCCGAAGTTTGGCCTCAATTGCTCTTTCCCATCTCTCCTCTCCCATCCTCAAACCCTATGCCCAAAAGAATAAATAGCTAAGACTCCTCTTTATTAACAAAAATCACTCCTCATCAAAGTTCACAACCCTTCTCTCAACCAGGTAGTTCTCGTCCATAAGTCTTTTGTAGAAGTCCTTGTCGCTCTGGATACTTTGTCCCACCTTCTTAGACACAAAGATAATATATCCAACAACCACTCCAAGCACAATAAACTCCGTATTGCTCAGCCCAAGCAGCAGGGTCACTGCATTGTACATGTACCAAATCCCAAACAGAACAGAGATAAAGGCATTGACCTTGCAGAGTTCTCTGACAAGTGCTCGGAAGGTATAGTTCTCGGGAGATGAACTTAGAATGGTTTCCACAATCGAAGTGGAACTAAAGAAAAACAGAAACAGCCTCAGAGGCCGCACTCCCGTGATGTTCGTCCCGTCATTCGACAGCACAATCACCATTAGGCTCCCGAAAAGAGGATACACTGTGTTTATGTATACATTCACAACCCCGTGCTTGCACAACTCTCCAATCGTCTGCAGGAAGCCCTTCTCTTCCTTCACAATGCTCGTTGTAACATGGATTACAATCCAAGAAATCCGAAAGAGAAAAGCTAGTGCCAAGTAGAATAAGATGTCCCCGGAGTCTCGGATATATGCATCTATATTGATTCCCCGGACAATGTGCTTGGCTATAAAGACATATCCGGTGTAAATACAATAGAAGGACAGAATAACAGATAGACTTATCAACCCGCACCTTAAGGCAAACTGCCTCGGAACATAGAAAATGGCAAAATCCGAGGACAAGCGGGAATTGAAGTATCTGCAGATCTCTCTTTCGGTTGGCCTCCTTTGCTCTCTTGCTCTGATATGCTGTCTCCTGAAGATCTTGTTCCTGTTCACACACCACATCAGCATTCGTTTATCACATCCCACTGCCCGGGCATTGTAAAGAAAGTTTTCCATCCCAAGCATCCGGGCTTCCAGCCTTACAACCCTGTTGAGCCCTTTAACCACATAATCACAAAGGATTCTGTTGGAATACAAGAGCATTGTAAAGGTTTTATATGTAAGAGACAGTTTCAGAAAGCTTCTTATCGAGAACCTTATCTCAATTTCCCCACAAGCCCATCGCATCATTGTAAGCCCTATCCCGTAGAACAGGGAAAAGGCCACCAGGTAAGTAATGACCCGGAGGAATATTCTTGAGATTCCTATCTTTGATGCCTCGTACAGTTCGTCCATGCGAGAGTCGTCATCGTCGGGAACAAAGTGCAGGACACCAGGCCGGAAACATCTTTTGAATCTAAGGAAGACATTTCTTATTACAATGCTAAATGTATATCCAATCGACATGTGGAATACCAGCGAAACTCCTCCCTTCAAGACAACACTGTGCTCACTGCTCAGATGTAGTACATACACTCCCTTGTTCAGTATGTTTCCAAACATGTAGTGGAGAACCAGACCAAACGTTAGGTTCATGAAGAATATGTTCAGCATTATTATAAAGTATATCTTCATGAAAATACATACATACTTTATCTTACTAATGCAGAACCTTTTCCGAACATCTTCTGCAAGGCTCATGATTGCCCAGAAAACCATGCCGAATCCTACTAGTCTAGTGTACAAGCCTTCGAGATTCATTGCAGAGAGGAACTCATTAAAGGGCCCGTAGATCTTGGGAACGGAAATGTATCTCCCCATTGCATACATTAAAGGTATAAATGAAACAGGTAGAGTCATCCCAATGGCCCCTGATATTATTGGCTTGAAGAGAAAATTGTTCATAGGATCACTCAGCCTTCTGAAATTAGTTCTCTCAACACCTGTGGTCTCGGAAATCTCTCTAGAAACAGATACGTTGGAATCCGAGGATAGATTCTCATCTATTCTACCCCCTTCATCCTCTCTAGACCCCTCCTCCCGCGGCTCTCTCTCTAGAGACTCTAGTATTGCGCGTGGATTCATCGTCATCCTCCTCCTTCTTATGTCTTCTCCAAACCTTTCTCTAATTTGGTTAAATAAACATCGGTTGACTTGCGCCAGCCATGCAAACGGAATCCCAACTGCTATCCACACCAGAATGTCTCCGAGCTCGGCCCTGGCGTTGGAATCATACAATCCTGTTGACACCATGAAAAAGTATCCATTGAAATAGAACACTACTATCCACTTCACCATCTGTAGGATACACCATGCAAGCACAGTCCCAACCCTCTGTCCTATACCTGCCACCCCCTTTATAAGTACCGATAGAGGCAGCACCTGGGGAGTGTCTGGCTTGTAGATGTCTCGGAACTTGTATTCATAGTGGCATATATCGCACCTCTTGATCTTCGAACACTCCATCCACGACATCAAGCATTCCTTATGAATATACTTGATTGTTCCTGAGCACCGGCATGGACTGCACAGCTCGTCTCCCCTTACATCTCCCGTATGGCAGATCTTGCAGTTCCTTTTTTCTTCGCTCATAGGGGTACTTCATTTTGCCGAGAATCAAGCAATAAATAACATAAGTAGATACAAAAAACACCAATCGAGTGGTAAGAACTTTATTGACCCCGGTCTATAGATTCACAACAGTAAACAGAAGCATCACCCCTTTTCTCTCGAAGTGTTTCTTCAGCGCCAAATCCACGGCATAGCTCAATCCCTCCTCTTCCAGAGAAAGCACATCCTCTACAAACTCAAGTATCTCCTGCGCCCCTGTGATGGCATCCGACGGTGTGTCCTTAATATCGAAGTTCACCATGAAAAAGTGTTTTGTGCACGAAGGCGTATCTACATAGTACTCAAATATGCTGGTAAACACCCTCTCCTCACATGTTATCACTAGATCAAAGTCTTCACACCTCTGGAAGAAGTTCTCGGGCTTCTCCTTTACTCCCATGTTTCGTTCCAGTAGATACAAAATCCCAGACTCTCTGTAGTAGTCTTCGTTTTTCATACACAAATCGTTATAAATCTTTTGGTAGGTCCAGTCAAAGCTATACACATTCGGCTTATCTATTGCTTCCCCCGGGAGTTTTATAACGGGGCTGGTGCCAAAGGACTTGATTGGAATTCCCTTCTTCATAAACAGGTCATGTGTCTGCATGCTTCTATTCTGATTCATTGCACAGCTGACTGCAAGCTTCATTAGGGGCATCCCATTCATTCAAGGTAAAGCAAAGAACTTTCGCTATCTTGTGCCTACAAGCTCTAGTCTTCTTGGCTGCTTTCCGAGCTGGAGTCGTTCAGGAAATTCACCATGGGCAATGAAGGAAACGGAGGAAGATACAAGCTGGTGCTTTCATACCCAGGCGGGTACAATCTGTTCTGCCCCACAATTCCAGAGTGCGACACTAGCCCTCCAAGGTCCACATCAAACTCCTCTCCATTTTCCAACTTCTCCATTGTTTTGATCCGCTCCTCAATCCATAAGATTCCATCGTACATCCTCCTTTTCATTCCAAGGGCCTCAGACGACTTTTCCTCAATCACATCGTTCCATTTGTGGGCGTTGAATGCAAGGGTCTCCCTTAAAGAAAGCCTCTCAAGTTCGGAATACGATATTTCGTCGTTCAGATACCTCTTAAGGCCTGCCAGAAACTCCTCGCTAACCTCCCTGTATAACCTGTCCATTAAGGGATAAAAATCCAATAGAACCATTAAAACTTTATTCCTCATTCACATTCTTCTTGGTCTTGTCGGGCTCAGGACCCTCATCCTCTGTCTTTTCCTTGGCCTTCTTGGTGCCTTTCCTTTTCTTACTCACTCTTGGCGAGGACTCAGAAACCCGCTTTCTTCCTCTAATCGAAGCTTTTCTGGGTTGTACAGTATCATTCTCTTCGCTCCCCCTTTCCAGGAGTCTCATCGCACTCGATCTCTTTTTCCTTCCTACTCCCTTCCCTTCTGTATCTTCTTTTCTTTCCTCGTCTTCCTTCTTTTCTTCTCCTACGATACCCCGTTCCTCTTCCTTATTCACTTCCCTTTCTAGTTCAATCCGGCTTATAACATCACTAGCTATTGCATTTTTTATGTCACTCGATGATAACACTTCCTTAACCTCTTCCCTAATGTCTTCTTTGACATCTCCCATAAACTCTCTCTTCAGATCTTCTCGCAATTCCTCCTTGATATTATCCTTGACATTCTGTTTCAACTCGTCAAGACCCTCTTCTATAACCCCATTCTCATTCCTCATCTTCTCATCAACCACCTTTTCTGCTGTGTCCAGAATCTCCTTCTCTATCATCACCTCTCCAAGGTCTCTTGAGTTCTTCCGGCCCATCGATGGAAGAACAGGCGTGTCAACAACAGATATCTCAATCGATTCCTTGATCTCCTTATTAAGAACCTCCTTCTGCTCCTCAATAGCCTGCTTCACACATGATACCCCTTCTCCATCTTCTCCCTTGCATAGTGAGATGTTCACTCCCGCTACCTTATTCAGTGCAATCGAAATAACCGCTTCTCCAATCCCCTCGTTCTTTTCAGACTCTCCTCCTAGGGTCTTCTCCTTCTTTTCAAATTCTAAACAGGGTCTTTCTCTCCCCTCTCCATTCAGGTAGCTCAGTTCCATCGTAGGCCTTCTAATGATCTTGTCCTCGTCTACAAAGTCCCCAGGCTCCGTCAAAGAAAACATAAACCTGTATCTGTTTATCCTTAGAACATCTCCAAATCCGAAGCCATATACAGATTCCTTCTCAAGAGCCTCCTCGTTCAAAAACACATTGTTCCCAAGCACCCGGATCTTCATTTGCTCAAAGTACACCATCACATGGTTTTCCTCCACCGATGGCTGTTGCAGCCGTACATCTGCATCTAGCCCGCTCCCTATTGTTATCTCTGTCTCATTGGTAAATGCAATGCTCCGCACCTTATCGTCGCTCCCTAATGATGATAGTTTGTATTTCTCTCCCATCAGTTCAAGGGCTTCCAAAGAGGATTCACATATCTTCAAACAAACACCGCAGATAGTAAAAGAGGGATTTATTCAACTTTGATCACAATACTCTTTTCTGCATTTCTATTCAGATACTCTCCACACCCCACAAATACCTTACATTCACATGCCTTCTTTAGCTCTCCAGAGTCAATGCTGAATCTAACCTTAGCCTTTTTCGAAAAGTCGTCTATAATCTGTATCTTCCCATAGATAACATTGTCTATGGTCAACATCACAATCCACTTGACAAAAAAGGATTCCTTCATGAAAGGTGCATGCACTATAACTTCTCCTTTCTTTTCATCAAGATAGCACTCTCGCTCAAGGGTCACGTTGATTGTTGCAATGCTACCCCCGGGAATCACATACACCGCTTGCTCAGACCTCCCGTTCCGTACCCCTTCCTCCCCTTCATTCCGGGTAACAAGATTTTCTGTCTCAGACTCAGAGACATCACTAATGTCCTTGACAACCCCTGTCTCAATCACAGATGCACTGAACTCACTTATCTTAATTACAGGAATGCTTCTGTATACATTCATTCCAGACTCTAGATTGCTTCCTGAGAAGAAAGCCCTTAGACACTCCTCCTCAGACATCTTCTCCTTCCTATTCTCCTGGATAAATAAGTCTTCAAACCTCACAAAGGGAATCTCCAGCATCCAATACTTCGGATCAAATACCGCCTGGATAATCATCGACTCAAGAACCACAAGGCTCTTCACAACATTTCCGTATCTCTTTGCAATTCCAATCGCCTTCATCCCCTCTATCAGCCGAAGAGATGCTTTTTGCACATACTCCACATCGCTCTTTGCCGCCTGTCCAGTCCTAAACAAATGATCCATCAACACAAGATATCCCTTCCCCTCCTTTCCACAGTCTCGTAGTGGATATCCAAATCCGCTTTCAATCCGTCCCCGAAGACCCTCTACATTGCTCTTCCATCCATACTCCATAAACTCAACCGACCTCGTCATAAGGGCCATCAGCTTTTCCACCACGTCATGGTTGTACTTTCCCTGGTTCATCCTGTCATCGATCTTCTCATAAAACATCTCCATCGTTCGGAAGTTCACTCCCACCCTGTTAAGGTCACGAATTTCCTTCCACTTCCTGTATGCCCACCGGGGAAGCAGTACCCCCAAAAGTAGAGAGTACAACACAAATGCGTAAATCCCCTGGCTAACAATCATCTTAGGAATCGCTACAATCTCCCCAGTCTTCGACTCCCTGTTCAGCCACGTCTCGTATTTTTTCTTGTTGCTCACAAGCCCATACGCCCTGTTGATCATCTTCTGCTTTTCTTCATACTCTTTCCGAAGCTCCTCCGGTGCCTTTCCAAGGTTGTATTTCATCAAGAGCATTCTCAACCTCTTCTTAATCTCCTTCTCTCCCGCATCCTCGTCTATCCCAAGCACCTCCAAAGGGTTAAATCCCTTCTTGTACTCAATCTTCAAAGTTCGGATATTCCCAACCAAATACGATATAACAATCCATATAATAATTGTAAATACCTTCCTCTTAGTCTTCCTCTTCACATTCTTGTTTTTACATCCAGGGCAAAAGCACCGTACCCTTCGGATCGGCGTACTATCAACCAAGTCGTATGTCATATACAAAGCCACAGGAACCAGCATCGATAGCAACAAATAGCTCGAGGCAAGCCCCGACTCATCATACTCGTAGTCATATGCCATCAAGGGCATTTGTTGATTTCCAAAAAAACAAAAATTTAATCTCTATTCATCCAGGGTCTCCATCCCCTCAGGGAAGGTACTCCAGATAGCCTTCATCAGCTCTACAATACTCCTTCTCAATCAGCTTCCCAATGGCCTTCATCACAGTCTTCTCGTCGTTCCCAGACTCCTCCTCGATAATTTTGACCATCCCAGGAACTTCAATTCTCTTTCTTCTCTTCAATATTCTCATGATCCTAGCCTCCAAAACCGCATCAAAAGCCCCCACCGTTTCCATCTCTCTCTTGGTTGTGGCTTCCCCAAACTCAATTTCAAACAGATCCACAATCTCACAGCCTTCTTCTCCCTCCATGTCTTCTCCATTTCTATCCAAGGTCAGATTCCACTCAGAGTCCATAAGACACACCCGGTCCTTGTATTTCTTTCTAATATAGCTGTACTCCTTGAGGGAAAACATCCTGTTCAGTGACAAAACCCCGTCCTTGCACCCAACAAATCCGTTCGATAGAAGATACTCAAGGTTTCCCTCAAATCCAGAACCTCCGACACATCTTCCAGCATCACTCATCTCTCTATCAACATCCAACCACAGCATTATCAGAACCTTGTCCATGCTCATCCGGAAGTAGAACCCGTTGATCGAAAATATCATCCATGATAGATTATGGCAGCACTCCAATTCTCCCCGCGGATATTTCATCATCTTTGGCCGCGACACAATTCCCCAAATGTCCTTCAGGGGCTGGGGGAGATTCTCTCCACTTGCCCTCAGGTCGTAGAACCCCTTTGTCAGAAACCTTGTCTCTGTAATCAGTTCTATGTCTTGCCCTGCGATGCAGAAATCGTTTCGGTCGTAGTTCACCTGATTTTCATACATTATGCTCATACTTCTGTTAATACTAGTCCCTATATATCTCTCCATCAATGAAACCAACATCCCTTCTCTTTTTTGTGACCCTCTCCATCCCAACATTCTCCTTCTTGCATCTTCTGTTATCTTTCCAACAATCCCTTCCTTGTTTGACATAAGGCTTGCAAACACAACAAGAACCTCTATCTCTCCTTCCGTCTCCTCTCCATTCCTTACTGCCCTGTCAATGTGCTTGTGAATCTCATCCTCAAACCCAAGTCTGCCCGAAATGTGAAGGTACTTCCTTATCTCCTCGTTGAGATGCAGAATCAGTTCCTCCTCATTCATAAGATTCTCCTTCATCTGCTTGCGGATCCGAAGATACTCCGTCTTCAGATCCCCCAGACTCTCAGTCCCAAGTATCTTCCTTCTCATAACTTCCTTGTACTTTTCCGCAACCCTTGCCATATACTCAGGTTCCATGAAGTGGATGATCTTTACATACAGCTTAAACTTCTCAAACTTCTCCATCCTCTGCACAACCACCTTCAAAACATCGTCAAACCTGTCCTGCACCCTACATGCAATCCCCTTGTACAGCTTGTTGTTATCTGGATCAAAAACCTTTGAAGCAATGTATATCTCCAGATACACCCTTTTTAGAACCTTGTTGATCTCTCCGTCGAAGTCCATCGATGCATGGAATCCCTCGAGGTATTTCCGCATCATGTCCTCATACTCCAAGGATTCGTCACAGAAAAACAACATTCTCTTGAGAAGCCGGACTGTCTCCGCTAGCCGCAGGAAGTTGTAATCCTTGCATCCCCGTGAAACCCCAATCTCAAAGAACACTATGTCCTTGGCTTGTCCCACCACTCTTTCCATGTATCTTCTGTAGAAGACCGTATTCCCAAGTGTCCGGATGTCCTGGATGTGTCCATCCCTTCTCTCCAGGCTGATCCGGATAAAGTATCTTTCCAAGTACGAGTAAGCCTTGGCCACCAGATCCAAGGCATTGGAGAACTCCAGCAGCTGGCTGTGCAGGGTCTTCAGAGATGTAAAACACCTCAGCCCATCCACATACGCCAGAAGCGTCTTCTTCAAGCACTCATAAACTTTTGCTCCTCTTGTCTCAAATATCGGAGTCGCCTCTGTGCAGTGACTGTATATGGTGTCGTATACTTCCATAAAGTCCTTCGAGGAAGATGCCTTATGGTTACAAAGAAGAGACATGGTTAAATCCTCCAGCCTCTCCAACTCCTGTATACCCATTCGTGGGTATGTCCAATAAACATAAATGCTTCCTCGGACATCGAATCGAGCCGCAGGAACAAACGGCATTCGGGAGACTCTTGGCCCAAAACAATCATTATATCGAGTTTATTCTTTCTCTTATCATGTCCTCAAGATCACAAGGCTGGAGTACATTGAACATCTTCATCTTGGACAAGGCAAATATTGTATGGAGGTCGTTGTATTCGTTTAAAAAGTATGATAGCACCCCCTCTCGGCTTTCGCCTCTTCTGTTCTGCTTGATCACCAAAGAGCTTTCCAAATGGAGATAATGGAACTTCACATTGAACAAGACCAGCCGAAGAAATGCTGTGGCCTCTTCATCCTCGCCCAAAGACCCGATGGCCCTACAGATGTACTTCCCCAGGCTCTTCCATTTATAAATCATGTCGACTACCTTGCACTTTCCACTTTCCTCTGTGTATCCCTTTATATACATCATGATTGCCTCCATAAGCATCTTTATTCCCTCTTTCCTAGACTCCCCCATCATTGCATCTGCCTTGGCTCTCAAATCCTTTGCCTTTTGAAGAAGCAGACTTGTATCTGGGGCCTGGGGTTTCTGGAATGTTCCATATCCAAGCTTGTCGATTTCTGGGTTGCGGAAGATTTTTGACTCGACCAGCTTCTTTATCCTGGAGGATATAGAGCTGTCCATCAAGGGATGAAAATGGTGCTGAATAGTGGCTACCCCAGGGCGAGGAGGAAAGGCCCTGGAGGCCGAAGGATATCTTGAAAAATTTGCAGCCCCAGGAAAATGGTAAGTGGCACATGGTAATTTTAAGAGTAATGCAAAGGGGACCAGGAACTACCACAAGAACTTCCAGGTGAAGAGAAGAAGAAGACGAGAGGGCAAGACCGACTACAAGCACAGAACCAATATGATTCGACAGGATTCCAACTCATACGGGTCTGTGAAGCACAGGCTGGTTGTCCGGATTACAAAGAGCCGGGTGATTTGCCAGATCACAGGAGCCTACATGGATGGAGACCGAGTGATGGTGTATGCAGACTCGTCTGAGCTGAAGAAGTATGGAATCAACTTTGGGCTTACAAACTACTCTGCAGCATATGCAACTGGATTCCTGATTGGAAGAAGGGCACTGACAGCATTGTCTCTGGATGGAGTATATGGGCCCAAGGAGATTGACGGGACATACAGTATTACGGAGGATGTTGATGGAGAGAGAAAGGCGCCCAAGGTGTTCCTCGACATTGGACTTGCAAGGTCCACAAAGGGAGCAAAGGTGTTTGGAGCAATGAAGGGAGCATCTGATGCAGGACTGAACATCCCACACAGCGAGGTGAAGTTCTATGGGTACCAAGAGGATGGGAGCTTTGATGCAAAGGAGCTGCACGACAGGATTTTTGGATACAACGTCTCTGAGTACATGCAGAAGTTGCGGGACAGTGATGAAGAGAAGTACAAGACCCAGTTTTCAGACTATATCAAGAAAGGCATCTCGGCCGAGGACATTCCACAGATCTACAAGAGTGCTCTGGACAAGATTGCATCAGACCCATCGAAGGAAGCAAGGGAAGTGAAGGACTACTCTTCGCTTAAGAAGTACCGGCCGGTTCGACTTACATATGAGGAGCGCAAGGAGAGGATACAGGCCAAGCTTTCCACGATTGAGAGCGAATAAATTCTTTTTATCTGAACTTTTGGCTTTACTAACTGGATGAGGTTAGTATCTGTAGAAGGGTGTTTGGTGAAAAGAGGGTGAGGAGAGGGGCATTGCTAGACGGTGTGGCGCAATGGTAGCGCGTCGGATTCCAGTCCCGAAGGTTCTAGGTTCAAATCCTAGCTCCGTCATTTCTTTTCTCTCGGGAAGTCTCGGAATGTCTTTTGTCCCAAAGGAAAATGGCCATTGAACCATAGTAAATCAAAACAAAACAATCCCCTATGAAAGCCGAGGAATCTCGGGGCCAAAGCCCTGTCTCAGACCAAGGGTTATGGGAATATGCAGTTTCTTCCATCTTCACCGGAGCTCAAAGGAAGTTTAGAGAAGCATTGGTCATCCCAGGCCTTCGGCCTCCGGGACCTAGGATTCATTTTGTACCCAAGGATGTCTGGAAGGCCATAAAGGAGGATCTTTCCACGGAATGCAACCCTTGCTACGAGTATCGGGAAGAGCCTTGGAGAGCAGTTTTTGTTACGTTTGTGATAGATGAGCTTGTCCCTAACACCAATGCCCCAGAGACCGGAAGAAGCATGGTTGTCAAGGTTGGATGGATACTTTCCATACTCCAGTCTCTTGTTAGCCTCAACGACTTTAGGTCTTACGAACGGCCTTGCCGTACAGGAGGAATGGGGAAGTCTAGAAAGATAGTAAATGTCCTCTCCAGTTCGACAGATAGAGTGTTTGATGTGGTGCTGGAAATAATGGGCTTCGAGGTTGGGCTGGACGAGTTTATGAGCCTGTACAGAATTATGGCGCTGGACGGGAGGGTGATCCATCCCTTAGTGAAACTTGAAGGCTTTGGAGATGGAAGTGTACTCCGGATCTCAAGGATTGTAAGGATGCCTGACGGAAGGGCTCTGTCTGCCGACAGCCACATGAAGAACATAGCCCGGGGACTTAAGAATCAAGGGAATACGTGTTTTATGAATAGCGGGCTTCAATGCCTGACAAATTGCTGGAAGCTCACGGAGTATTTCATGAGCAAGGAGTATGAAAAACATTTGGACGAGACAAAGCCTATTCATGTATCTCTGGCCAATGCATACTATGATCTTATCTCGGAGATGTACAATGGAGATCAACAGTCCATTGTGCCATCTGGGATCCGTGCAAGCCTGGGATCGGTTTATGAGGAATACAAGGGAAATGAAGAGCAGGATGCAGCGGAATTTATCGGAAAGACACTAGACATGCTTCATGAGGGTCTTTCAAAGGGATATGGGGACAGCGAGAAGAAAGAAAGCTGGAAGCGGTCGATTGTCACCGACCTGTTTTTCTTCTCTCAGAAATCGACGTTGACATGCAAGGAGTGCGGAAGAAGCAAGACATCTGTCGAGCCCTCGATGTGTCTTTCTTTGCCTATTCCATACCAAAGGGAATACAAAGAGAACATTGTGTTGTTCTATGAGTCTGGCAGGAGACAGCCTTTAAGAACGTATGCAGACGTGTCTTCCAGCATTGGAGATCTTAAGAGGATACTGAGAGCAGACTATGATGTGGCTGGAAAGGTTACGTGCATATGGTATGGCGCAGGACGGAGGATGTTTGAACTTGGAGATGACGTTATTCTGAAGGATGTTCCGCAGACCTTGTTCTGCTACGAGTACTTTGAGGATAAGAAATACTGCTGGGTCCATCTGAAGACTAAGAAACTGTTTATAGACAGGTCATTTAAGTTCAACATATTGATCCGAGCCTTTGGAAGTAATGAATCGCTAATATTCTTGGAGATGAAGAAGACGATAGCCCATCTTGTTGAAAGGGAAGCACAGTGCATTCTGGAACGGGAGGACATTTCCCCATACTTCAAGCTAGAAATAGCGGCGTGGGATTATGGGGAGAAAACAATCGACTCTCCTGTTGTGGTGGCGATAAGTAGATCCCACGGGGGGAAAAGGCTGTTTGGGGCTTCCTGGAACCCTCTGGACACGATTCGGGCGATAGATGCACCATCCATTACCCTTCAACACTGCTTAGACAAGTTTCTGGAGAAGGAAGATCTTCATCCCTCGGAGCTCTTACATTGCGAGGGGTGTGGCAGAAAGAGAAGGTTCAGTAAGAAGATGGACTTGGAGTGTCTCCCTGTGTATCTGATAGTCCAGCTGAAGAGGTTCCAGTATGTCAACTCCTTTCCCGTAAAGATCTCAACTCTGGTTGGATATTCCCTGGATAGATTTTCCATTTGTGGAACGGAATACAAAGTCATAGGAGTGTGCAACCATGACTCGGATACAGTCACATCTAGTGGACATTATGTAAGCTATCTTCGAAAGGACGGATGGTACCTTTGCAACGACCAGAAGATTGAGAAGGTCTCGAAAATAGACCAGGAATACACATATGTTCTCTTTCTTGAAAGATGTGTCTAGAATAATAAATGGTTGTATTTAGCTGTTGAAGCCTAGGATTGGTTTTGGTAAAAAGATGGGGAAGGCAGTCCCCATGGGATTTGAGTCCACGGGGGACCTTGGATATACTGACTATTTTGAGCGGTTAGGAACGGTTGTTGGGAGAAGTGACGAGTTAGTGGTAAGGAGGGTGATGGAGGTGCTGTGTGGAGATGTAAGCTGTAAGCAGGAGATTGTTGAGGAGGTTATTGGAAAAAGCTTAGCGAGGGAAGACTTTGAAGAGATGGTGAAGCTAACAGAAAGATTCCTCAACAGAGATACAAAGAAGATTGACTTTGAAGATGTTGAGCTATTTGATGTTTTATTTACTCTTCGAGAGAAGAAGAGGCTCCTTGAGATTATAAGGAAAAGCACGGATCTTGAAAAGGATCTCCTTAGGGCTCTTGGGGGCCGGAAGATGTATTTTATGAGATACATACTCGACAACAAAAAGATGTTTGAACATTTTCTTGGCTATCAACTGTTTCCAGATACAAGAAGGGAGATACAGAAACTGATGAGGAGCGAAGGAGGTCCTCCAGCCTTTATCAAGTACATAGACAGCGATGTACTGAGTCTTATGAAGGGGAGCAAGGTGATTGATTTGGAAAAGACATCAGATGCCAGCGGTACACATATGATAAGAGGGGAGTATCCTACAGGATCAAGTGTAAGGTACGAAGATGGAGCCAAGATTGTTTTTGTTCCAGGGCAAAAGGTGGATGTTGAGTTTGACGGAGAGCCTCCGGAAAATGTAAAGAGGCTCTTTGGAAGGAACTTTGTGTTCAACTATGTCCAAAGTGTAGTCCAGAGCTCTGTGCTGAAAGGAGATGGGAATGTTCTTGTGTGTGCACCTACGGGGAGTGGAAAGACAGTTATAGGAATGATGTGTATTCTCAAGGAGATTGAAGCAAGAAAGAAGGTGCGGGTTGGATACATTGCTCCCATGAAAGCACTGGCAAGGGAGATATGCAAGACCATTGGAAAAGTGTTTTCAAAACATGAGGTTTCTGTTGTAGAACACACTTCGGATATCTACTCTGGATATAGGCGTCTTGAGCAGGCAGGGGTGATAGTATCCACACCGGAGAAGTTTGATATTTTGACAAGAAACACGGACCTCCGCTTCGACCTGGTGATTATTGACGAGATCCACATTATTGGGGATTCAAGGGGTGCGACAATAGAAGCCATTGTGGCAAGAATGGCCATGCAAAAGAAATGCAGGATTGTTGGGCTCAGTGCAACTCTTCCTAATTACATGGATGTCGGGACATTTATTGGATGCAGGGATTCGGACATATTCCACTTTGGGCCAGAATTTCGAAAAAACGCAATAGACTACGAATTGATAAACGTTGGAATGAAGGAAAGGGAAATGGGAGTGGTAATAGAAAAGACGTTGGAGAATCTGGAGTTAGATAAGCCGGTGATTGTGTTTGTACACTCCAGGAGCGAAACTCTTGAGGTTGCAAGTGAAATAAGAAGGTATATGGAAAAGACTAGTGATTTGGAAGTGGATGTGAGTGCAGGAGTCCGAGAGCTTCTGAAGTACAGAGTCGGAATTCATCATGCTGGACTGGACAAGAAGACAAGACAAACAGTTGAAAATCTGTATCGAGATGGAAAAATAGATGTGATGGTGTGCACAGCTACGCTTGCATGGGGAGTGAATCTCCCTGGAAAGACTGTGATAGTTAAGGGGACCGAAGTGTATGATACTTCTTGCGGATGGAAGGCTATAAAGCAGATCGAGATGCTCCAGATGTTTGGAAGAGCCGGAAGGTTTGGCGATGGCCGGTGCAAAGGAATACTGGTATCGAGCAAAGACAACGAATTTCTTATTCAACGGAGTATAGATTCTAGACTACTTCCTGGATTGTGTGATTGCCTCAATGCAGAGATAGTAAGAGGAATGAGGAGATTTGAGGAGATGGTGGACTGGTTCAAGCATACCTTTTACTATACAAGACTGGTGAAAATGAATAGGGAGCCTGGGAAGATGGTTAAAAGCCTTGTGTATAGTGCTCTGAAGCTTTTGGAAGGAGCAGGACTCATTGTGCTGGAACCCGATATACACCCCACAGCTGTTGGAGAAGTAGCATCTAGATATTACATCTACTATAAGGATGCAAAGAGGCTGTTTGATGGCCTTTCTCAAAACATGTTGGAATCGTCTTTACTGCAAATCCTAGAGGGAACAAGGGAATTCTCTGATCTAAATGGTAACGAGAAGGAGATGGAGTCCCTCAAGGATCTTGTGCCTATCCCCACTGAATCCATATTTGGGCTACAGGTACAGTGTTATATAGCCAACCGAATGAACTCAGCACCTCTCTCTCAGAATCTCTGCAGGGTGTTCAGGGCGCTGTTTGAGATTGGAATGAGAAAGAAGCTTGGGATCGCAAAGACAATACTGGGGTGGTGTAAAGCAGCAGAGCATAGGATATTTCCGTACCAGACACCTTTGAGGCATTTTACAGACGATGTGGAAGTCCTGAGGAGTCTGGAGATGAAGGAAATTCCTTTTAAGGTGTTGGAGGTACTGGGCAAGGATGGGCTAGATGAGATAGGAATTGGAGGGAGCATCATAGTTGAAGCCCTAAAATATGTTCCCAAATTCAATATCTCTCCGAGTATTCGAGTTGCAGCACCTGGAAACTATGTCATAAGCATTGGAATCGAAAAAACGTTCTGCGACAGCAAGATCGAAAGTAATATGTACCATCTTTTCATAACCGATTCAAAAGAGTCGAGTCTGGTTGTGTGTGACACAGTAATATTCCAAAAGGAGTGTGAGTATGTATGCCAGAATTATGGGGTATGCACAGACTCTCCATTTCTGAACATCTACCTTCTCTCTAGTCATTATCTGTGTCCCATACATCCTGTAACATTAGATCTGAGGAGTAGTATGGAATCTTCTCCTTCGGTATTTAGTAGAGTGTGGAGGTCTTTTATGGAAAAGAAAGCATCTGGGATGAACAATTGCGTCAAACTGGATCTATTCCACAATGAAATTTCCACAGAAGTGGTGGTTGTGCCCAGCTATGCTGAGAAAAGAAGGTTAATGCTTCTGGGCTACAGGGCATACACTTATGAGGAGTTTGTTTCTTGGAGGGTTATTTCTGGCCCTGTTACTATTGTGGAGGTGGACGGGATTATTTCGAACCACCTTATAGAAGCTTGCATGGCACATTGTATCATAAGAAATATTCGGATGGTTCTGGTAGGACTTCCATTTACAACGGGTGGAGGAATTGAATCGATCGGAAAGATTGAAAAGAACCTGAAGGAAATAGGTGTAGAAGTTTGTGAGTCTTACTCTCCTACATACCATGGCCAGCTCTTTGACTTCAAGATTAGGATAATCGAAAATATCCGTGGGGTGGATGTGGAGGAGAGCTCATGTCTTATCATTTGCTCTACAATGAAGATGATTGGATATTTCAAAAAGTTCTTTGAAGATGCAAGGATTGCTTCAGAGTATACAGGAATCCATAAGGGTGTGTACTTCGCTACAAAGAGAGTGGTTGATCTATGGGTAGATAGGAGATGGAGTCCCGAAGTATCCCAAGTCCACATTGTCGGGACAGACTACTACGACCACGAGACCTCATCTTATGTCGATTACTCTCTTGCGGATGTTAAGAGGTATTCCCTCCTTGGTAAAAAGGCAGTTCTTTACGTGAGGGAAAGTAAGAAGGCGCTATACTTTGGAAATGGAACTGTTCCTTTGCACTATTGCTCGTCTGAAAGGAAAGAGCTCTATTTGTATCCATACTGGTTGGGATGTAAACCAGAGAAGAGCCAAGGAAGTTCTCTATTTGTTAAGGACCAAGAACTAACGCGATATGGGATGATACTGTGTAAGTATTGTGTTGGAATCGACACTGTTGAAATGTTCATTGAAAAGGCCAAGGATAAGATGGGGTTGAAGAGCATTCGGGCTCTTGTGTGTGGGGCAGGGGAGCTTGTGCTTGATGTTGATCCAGATGAGTTGGAAGCATTATCTAAGACAGGGGTGGATCTTTCGTTTGGAAAGGCATATGGGATGACTTCATACGTACTGGATATGAGTGAAGGAGACGAAAGGATTCTTCAGCAGTATGCTGGGAGTATACTTCCGGTGGTGAATAGGTTATACTTGTGTCTCGTGGAAGTTTCATTAGAAAAAATGTATCTGAAAACAGCATTCAACACCATGTTTGGACTCCAGAATATTATGAGTGTCTTTATCGAGGACAAGGACAAGTTCTACAATGCAAAGCTTTGCGGGGGAGCTGTGCTCATTGAAGTTTTGTCCGTCCCTCGAAGCCCGATGGGATGGGTTGTGTTCTTTCTATTTGACGGATCGAAAGAGTCCGAGATTATTTATATCGAATGCCCAGGAACATACTCCACATCTTGGAACCACAAGATCTGCTATGTGATGAGCGACAGCTACCCTGGCTTTGAGAAGATCGAGGACAAGGCATAAAACCTTGAGACTGTGGAACAATTTGACACCACGTCTATTAAATCTGAAGGGAGAACCCATATCATAATGAACAGGAAGGAGAATAAAATAGTCACATCCAAGTATACAGCCATGACTTTTTTTCCTTTGAACATATACCATCAGTTGTCAAGGCCATCAAATCTATTTTTCCTTCTGACTCTTATTCTTCTATCAATTCCGGCGATATCTCCTTTCAGCCCATTTACCTATCTCCTGGCGTTTGTTGTTGTTGTTGGGGCATCGATGATGAAGGATGGAGTTGAGGACTACAGAAGACACAAGCAAGACAGAATCATAAACGAGAAGCCGGCCAATGTAGTTCGGAGACAAGGGGAAGATGCAAGGGTGGAGGAAATACATGTGGAAGATCTCAGTGCTGGAGATCTTATATTTATAATGAAGGATCAGGAAGTACCTGGAGATGTGGTTTTGCTAAACAGCAGAGTAAAGACCTCTGATGGAATCAAATGCAAAAACTACTGCTTCATAGAGACAAGCAACCTAGATGGAGAAACAAATCTGAAGAAGAAGACGGCACAGCATCATATTCCGTGTGAGGAAGGAAGGACTGTGCTTGAGTGTGGAGAAGGAAAACTGGACATATGCAGTTGTGACAAATATTACATGGACAGTATATCCGAGTTCTATGTCGAGGATACGGGGGATTTACTTAACAAGTTTGAGTGCCAAGTGACCATTGGCGGGGAAAACACTCTATGCAACGAAAAGAATGTTCTTTTGAGAGGATCAAGAGTTAGGAACACAGAACGTGTTCTTGGTATTGTAGTGTCTGTAGGGAAGCAGACGAAGCTGGGGAAAAGCCACTTCAAGGTAAAGATGAAAATATCTCTTTTTGAAAAAAGAATAGGAGACTTTATATTTGGAATATTCATGATATACCTGGGGATTCTGGCAGTGACCTCTATTCTTGGCGCTAGATTTCTTAGGAAGGATGACATCGAATATTTGTACTTGCATGAGTATCTTACCAACGACTCCCTGAAGCAAACAGGAACCAACTATATTCTGTTCAGCTACTTGATTCCTCTGTCTCTGTTTGTAACTCTTGAGGTATCCCGAATGTTCCATTCGATGTTTATATCTTATGATGACGAAATGGTTGGGAATGGAATGAAGTCCATGTGCAGAAACTCCAACATTACAGAGGACATAGGGATGATTGAATATATCTTAACGGATAAGACCGGAACTCTCACAAAGAACTCCATGGTCTTCAAGTATTGCCACGTGTACAACTCTGAGGATCTTATTTCTCGAGAAGATTTAAAGGAGGAAAGCCTCCATGTGGAACTTGTAAACGACCTGAGTTTGGAAGCTAAGAAGAGCCGGTCGAGAATGATGTTCATACTTGCGCTCTTGTGCTGCAATTCGATAGAGCCTCTCAACAACAATTTCGAAGGGATCTCGCAGGACGAGCTGTGTATTATTCAGGAATTAAAGAACCAGGGCTATGTGCTAGTGAAGAGAGACGAAGACTATGTTCTAGTGGAGATAAACGGAAAAAGAACCAGGTTCAACATAGTGATTTCCCTGGACTTTACTTCTGCAAGGCAAAGGATGTCTGTGGTGATGGAGGTGTTGGGAAGGTACATTCTGTTCTGCAAGGGCTCTGACCAGAAACTTCTCGGAGACAAGAGAATGGTTTTTGAGCAAGGAGACATGGGAACGATCAAGGCACTTATAAACAACAACTCGGAATACAGGTCCCTTGTTGTCGGATACAAAGAACTGGACAAAAAAGTAACGGATGAGCTGAAAAGGAAGTATGCTGGGGTTTCCTTGAGAGACAAGTTCCTGGAGCAGGAAAGAATCTTCGACTCGGTGGAGGAGGAGATGGTTTACTTAGGAACAACGTTTATCGAAGATGAGCTTCAGGAAGACGTAAGAAGTACTATAACTTCCCTCCGGGATGCAGGGATCAAGATATGGATGATCACAGGCGACAAGAAAGAGACTGCAATCAGCTGCTCAGAAGACTGTGGAATTGTTCAGAAGAACCATGAGGTGCAATCTCTTGCCATAGATGGTAAGGAGTTTCTGAAGAGGCTCTCAGACCCAGGGATCTTCGATTACAAGTCAATTGTGATATATCGGGCAACACCCTATCATAAGGGAAAGATAGCCGAAAAGATAGTCGAGCTTGGGAAGAACACACTTTCGATTGGTGACGGAAACAATGATGTCCCCATGCTTACAAGCTCTCATGTTGGTGTAGGGATCATGGGCAAGGAGGGCACACAGGCAAGCTTGTCGGCAGACTTTGCCATCCCAGAGTTTAGGTTTCTAAAGAGGCTCATACTTGTCTACGGGCGCTACAACCTCATAAGATTCTCCAAGATAACTCTGAATGCATTCTTCAAGAACATATTCTTCATCTCGATACAGTTTCTGTACAATTTCTTCAACGGATACTCGGGAAAACCCATATACAACAACTTCTTTCTGAACTATTACAATGTACTCTTTACATCCTTTGTCCCGCTGTCCATAGGACTCTTCGACAAGGACAAGCCAGAAAACTACCTAATGTCACATCCCGAGGATTACAAAAATGCAAGAAGGCTCTTTGGAAGACCTTCATTTGTGTTTGGATTTATCTACACGATCCTTCTTGGGATTGTAGTGTTTTTGCTTTCGGTCGGCACTGTCTATGTGAAGGACATGGTAAACAAGGAAGGGCTTGTCGGGGGATATATCCTCCTCACGAACTATTTTTCCATTGTTGTCTTTCTGGTTGTACTGTCCACACAGATCCGGGAGATCTCCTTCTTTGTTGTATATTCATGGATAGCAATTGCTCTTAGTGTCATTCTTAACTTTGTAACTCTTTTTTTCATTCAGGAGTTGGATGCCACTGCAAACAATGCAGCCTTTAACCTGTTTTCTCTCCCTGTCTTCTACTTGACTATCCTCTTTGTACTCTCAGGAGTACTGCTTGTCGACTTTGTTATTATGAAGATGCTTTCTGCAGTAAAGAAGAATCGGGGATGGCCTTGAGAGGTCCTATCTACTGGTGTGTATCCTGGAGTTTGGTAGTTAAGGAAATTTTTGTATCCCCCTGGATGAAAGAAAGCGATAGACAAATATTTTTTGATGTCAATGCTATCCACAGCTCCACGGAAACAACAGAAGAGGACGAGATATCCGATATGTTTGATGAAAGGATGTTTAATGACTCCCTTGGAGGAGGAGATTTCATTAAGCTTGAAGAGGAATTAAAAAAGGTAAGGAGCATCAAGAAACAATAGGCATATTTGCATTCATACTATTCCTAAATTGTGAATAAAGGCTTAAATGCTCTCGATATTCCTTCTTCATGTCTAGCAACATTTTCTGAACAATGCAGCCACCCCATGGCCTCCACCCACACAAAGAGCTGCAACTCCATATTTGCCTGGTTGTTCTTTCTCCATGGTGTTTAGTAACGTGCAAACAATCCTTGCTCCAGAGGCTCCTATTGGATGCCCAAGGGCTATGGCTCCTCCGCACTTGTTAACCCTTTCTCTTGCAATCCCTAGTTCCTTCAGACAGCAAAGAACTTGAGATGCAAATGCCTCATTTATTTCAAAGCACGAAATCTGCTCTTTCTCGAGACCGTTCTTTTTCAGTAGTTTCTCGATCGCGAAAACAGGTCCCAAGCCCATATCTCTGGGCTTAAGCCCGACTGTTGCAAAATCGACAAACTCTGCAATGGCTGGAAGACCCAGGTCACTGGCTTTTGCTCTTGTCATCAAAAGAACTGCAGAAGCTCCATCAGATAGCTGTGAAGAATTTGCCGGCGTGCAAATCCCGTCTTGGCGGAACACAGGTTTTAGATTTCCGATGACTTCCAAAAGCGTTTCCCTTATGCCTTCATCATGCTCGACAGTTTCCCCTTCAATCTCCATAGGAATGATTTCCCTGAGGAATATGCCCTTCTTTGTGGCCTCGGCAGCCCTATTCTGGCTTTCTACTGCATATTTGTCTGCCTCCTCGCGTGTTATTCCATATGTTTTACCTAGCATCTCAGACACTTCTCCCAATCCCAACAGACAATCCTCGGCATCTGTATTTTCTTCCTTTCTACTAAGATTGTATTCTTTAGGAAGTCCATAAGACGTCATGGATTCAAATCCCCCTGCTAGTCCAACCTCTATCTTCCCCAGCTTGATCTTCTCTGCAATAAGCCCAATAGACTCGAGTCCCGAACCGCATATTCTGTTTATGGTCATAACCGGTGTTGAGGCCGGTATTCCTGCTCTTAAGACTCCCATTCTTGCAGCAATACTCCCTTCCATCGAGGAAAGACAATGCCCAAGAACGACCTCTTCAATGGCCTGAGGATCAATCCCTGTCTTTTTGATGACTCCATGGACGGCTGCACCTATCAACTCATCATTCTTGAGATTCTTGAACTTGCCCCTTCCTGCCTTTGCAATGGGTGTTCGAAGTGCACAAACAACAACAACATCTTCCATAAGTATCATTCCTCAGGGCTTTTCAACATGTCCTTTATCAAAAAGCCTCTTGTCTAGGTTGTAAGGAGAGAGGAATTGTTTACCAGGTATAAATACACAGATCAAAACAAACAACATGGCCAAGCCATTGCAAACCAAGATCAAGAGCTCTCGCTCAAACCAACTAGCCCAGGGTGTACTTATAGTGATTCTGTCGATTCTTCTGTTCAATAAGAAAGCATCTATAACAAGAGATGAGACCGAGTTTATAAGAAGTCTTAAATCTTATGAACAAGGGAGATTCTGTCTCTACAAGCATCTTCCATTGCCAGGCATACTCTGCCATGGCCTGAAGAAGACCTTCTCGTATATGAATGTTCCTTTGCTATCCTTGGTATTGGAAAGCCCTAGACTGGTCAGCCTTGGACTCTTTGTTGTGACCATGCTGCAGATCTCCTGGCTATCCCAAGAAACATACAATCTGGAAGCTTCATGGATGGTTTTGGTGGTCTATATGGTCAGGTTGTTGGTCAACACTCAAACCATATTCTCCACAAACGAGATGTTTTCTATATGTTTTCTTGCAGGAGGGATTGTTCAGATAAAAAAGAAACGCTCCTTTACCTCTGGGATTCTGATTGGGCTTTCGGTGGCGTCTAGCTGGGCATCTCTGTGTATTTTGCCTCCTCTTGCAATATTTTACGGCATTGAACTGTTCTCATTTGCAGCGAACCCTGTAAATCGGTTAAGCAAGGCTTTTCAGAAACTTTTCAAAGGAATTATTGCATTTGCAGTCATCCCAGCTTCTATATATTTCCTGTCGTTTCTTGTGCACTATTCTATCCAGAACCAACATGCAAGAGATGCCGAAAAGTTTTCTGTCGAATTCCAAGCAACACTGAAAGGAAGCATGCACGAGCCCACAGACAAGTATCTCATGGACAGAAGCATAGTTACTATCCTAAACCAAAAACACAACGTGTATTTAAATATGAAGGAAGGCATTCCCTCATGCTCTGGACAGAAGGCGGAAGACTCCATGTGGATGATCATTAAGGTTCATTCCAACCACTCGGGGGGAGAAGTTGAGGAGGAGGGTAGATACATTAATCATGGAGATCTTGTGAAGATGGTGGAGTTTGGAAGTAATATGTGTCTGAGGGTTGTGAATGAAGACACAGAAGACAAGTTTAGAAAAGTTCTTGGATTTGTCCAGGAGGACAACGAAGCAAATGAAGAAGATATATGGCAGATAATCGGAGATGGACCAGTTGTCAGCAGGAACTCGTTGGTAAGATTCAGGCACTACAAAACAGCAATGGATCTGTGTATCAGGAGCCTCCGGAGATCCGAGGAAAGCGAAGATGGAGAAAACACTATTGAAAAAGGTGTGAGTGGGTCGTTGTACAGCGATAACAAGTCTAGACTGTTCTACATCAGTGATAACAGAAACCATGACTTCTTCAAGAAGAACTTTGAGGATGGAAGGCCTAAAGAAGAAGTCCTTAACTTTCCCCAAAAGGGCTTTATGTCAAAGATGTTTGAGCATCATAGGAAACTCATAAAAACGTCCTCTGGGTGGAAATGGGGTTCACCAGGTTACTCCATGCTACATCTTCAAAGTGGGGAGAGGTATTTGATGAAACACGACATAGTTTTCAATATCTTTACAGTTGTATCTTCATTTTTATTTCCTGTAGTACTTCTGGCCAACCACATTTCTTGGAAGAAGTACGATAAAGGTTTTAGAGCGAGAAAAGACGATTCTTTTGTATGTGTGATGTACTTCTGTGCAGTTCTTATGGGAAGCATCCTCGGTTTTGGCCTAGCACCCTTGGAAATGTTAAGCACCTGGATGATGCTGAACCTTGTGTTCCTTCTTGGGATGAAGCCAGCCTTGATTTTCTTTTCTGTCCTCCTCTCTACTTCGATGAGAATCTTGAGATAAAAACTGAGATTAAAAGTATGATTGACTATATACTTTACAGGTTTTATTTATGAATACAAAATAGATGTTTCTTGGCGTTCCAGGAGTAGTCGGGTATCAAACAATTCTCTAAGATGCAGATATTTCTATTGGAATGGTTTAGCATCTCAAAGGTCTTCTCCACGACATCTCCGTAGATTTCAAGAAATTCGTTGTGCCGCACCATAATGTGTCCCTTGCTCACAGCTATCCGAATCCCTATGGGAAGGAGATCTGTCTTCCTGTCCCCAGACTCTTCATAATAAAGATTTTTTAAATTAGAAGAAATGCACTTGATCTCTCTATAAAACTCTATAGAGAAATCAAGTGCATTTGGAATATCTGTAAACACAAACAAGAAGGAGTCTCCTTCATTTCGCACCTCTAGGCCTCCATGCTCCTTACATAATCTCCTTGCAATTTCGTCGTGAAAGACAATTGTTCTATTCATTGCATCAGGGAAACAGTTCCAAAGGTTCGAACTGTCAACAATGTCCGTTATAACCAGGATAAGGTTTCCTTGAAGAAACCTCCTGGGGATTCTTCGAGAAATGTATTTTCTGTAACAAAGCTTCCCTCCCTTCTTTCCCTGGGGAACCTCCATCTTTTTAATCTTTAAAGGCTCTTTCCCTTGGCTCCGAGAAATAAGCATGCATTTCACTCCGTCGATTATCCCGACCTTGAAGCCACAGAACACCGACCCGAGTATCCATACCGGATTAATTGCCACCCATATCGCACATGCAATCATCTGTGTATGCATCCTAAAACTATATGCCACTAGCTGAAGAATAAGCGTCATGTTGTTCTTCAACATGGGGGCTTTTTAAATCCGTTTACTTTTATGTCCTACCGTTTTGACAGATAATTTTGGCACAATTGCAATTTTGAGAAATTAAAATTTAATCCTCTTTCAATTATACTTCACATTTTTCCATAGGATACACTCCCTGGATAGATTGAATTCTATTCTTCGGCCAATTTCCATAATTGGAAATATAAATAACAATATTTACAAATAAGGAATAAAAAGTAGGTAGCGGTAATAACGAAAGATGTGATGGAAAATCTTCACTCTACCATTTTCCAACCAAACTCAACCTCCATGCCCTTTTCCCAGTTATATTCCTTTACAACTCCCACAGTAAAGCCGATGGTTAACCTTGTCCCTTCTCCCATTACACTGCATATCTCTTCCCTAAGGCAATTGCTGTAGACAGCCTTGAGATCCTTCCCCAGAAATATAACGTTGTTCTTACTGTCGCCAACAATAATCAAGTCGTTCCATATAGTAGAGGCCTTGATATTGTACGGGAGCTCGGTGAACGAGGCTTCTCTGGTCTTGGGATCAAACACAAGAACCTTTCTGTCAAACAACGATATCACCAATGTTTCTCTAAGAGCACCCATCGATACTATAGGCTCCTTTAGAAATACCAAGCATGGATACTCATCCATCCAAACTTCTCTCTTCCTCCTAAATATAATGTCTTCTATCTCTACCTTCTCTATACAAAATACCTTTCCATTTTCAAACGAGAGAAATAGTCTGTCCTCACTAACCATTCCATATGTGCATATCCCATTGGTTGATTCCATCTTCGTCTTCTTAACCTCAACATCCTCATCTTCAATGCTAATTACCATAATCTCTTTACTGCCCACAATCAGGAGCCAATTCTTGTATACAACAGAGACATCTAATGGTCCTTTTGGCGTAATGTCCTTGATCTCGTACCCAGAAAGGAACTCGACTCTGATCTTGGACAACAGTACCCATCCATCACTGAAATACTTGATATCAACTATCTCCTTGTTCAGAGCCACTTCCTTAAGAATCTTTCTTCTTGGCCTGTTCCATACAACCAACTTGCTTGATGTTGCAACAAGAAGAATGTCCCCTTCAGAGCCAAGAGCGAGAATCTTATCTCCGTGTCTGTATGTAAACGAACCACATCTCTTGTCCATCCAGTGGGAGACTTGGGAGAGAAATATATCAATGCAGTTTATTTGAGCTCCTCAGAAGTTTTTGAGGAAGTATCTAAATCCTGTCTTCAGCAGCAGAACATAAAGCAGTTCTTCGGGATCGCAGTCTTCATTAACCTTGACCATCAGGACAGAGTGTCTGGAAGAATAGAAGAAGTATCCCTTACTCCGAAGACTTGGTGTCAAGAGCTCCTCAATAAGTGGAGTTCCAAAGAGAAACGGGGGATCCGTCTTGTCCTCAACCTCCTCAAAGCCTGTTCTGGAGTAAAGGCTAAGGATAAAGTCGTAGTCTCGGAAGGTGGGCTGCAGTAACTTATGTGTTTGGAGCCTCATGTTTTCATCGAATAGGGGAATCTTCAGCCCTAGCACAGTTTTCTTGAGCCCGTTCAGCCTTTGCACAATCTTCAGAGGTGGGGTTTTTATAACTACTATGTCATGCTGGTACACCACCTCAAACCTCTTGTTCTTGTTCTCCGTAACTTTCAGCGTCTCAAGGTTGAACGAATACCCCTCAAGTCTGATTCGATGTCCCAAAAACTCTTGGAAAAATCTTCCAAACGATCTTATTTCTCTCCCAATCATCAGACATATCAGCTCCACAAGTCTGTCGTCAAAGTACACAGGAAAATATCCATGGCTGTCTAGAAAAATCTTGGTAATCATCGTATTTTTCTTAACCACATCAGACTGCTCGCTCATAATTTCAGATATCCGCTCGTTAATTCTAAATTCCGCCTTTCGGTCTCCTTTTATCATAATCTTAAATTTGAAGTACGATCCTCGGTACTTCAAGAGAACATGGCTATACCCAATCGCACATCGGTACTTGCT
The DNA here is from genome assembly GCF_000146465.1 of Encephalitozoon intestinalis ATCC 50506. Taxonomy (NCBI): domain Eukaryota; kingdom Fungi; phylum Microsporidia; family Unikaryonidae; genus Encephalitozoon; species Encephalitozoon intestinalis. The sequence continues at coordinate 127,581 of NC_014420.1, forward strand.
CTTCTTATAGATCAAGCAATAGAGAGCTGTCTTTGCACAGTTAAGTGCATCCTGATCCTGCGGCCAGTTTGCATACGATCCGCAATGTAAATAGCACTCGTGGATGTTTGTAACCGAGGTGCTCATATGCATTGTACCACTGTCGATAATTTCCACGGGAAGTCTTATCTTCTTGATGTGCTCAAGAATCTCAACATATTTTGAATACTCGTCTCCCATCAGCTTGATCCCAAACACTATCTCATTCCACACAAAGTCATCCGCCTTGAATCCCTTCAGTCCATTCACTAGCAGGAAGTAAGGAATAGTGCTCTCGGGCCCGTTATAATTCGGTACAGGACTGTATCCTCTGTTGCTGAGCTTGATCCCAATAAAATGCTTGCCTTCAGAGGTATTAACATAGACATATCTCATCCGATCTCCATAGATCCGAATCACATCCTCCTTAAGCTTCTCGCTGCTGTATAGGGATTCCTTGTCCCTGAGGACTGCTTCAATGTCAAATAGATATTCCCCGTTGAGAATCGACCTGTACACCTCATCCTTCTTCCCTAGATGCATCAAAAGTACACTGTATACAGAACTTGGAGGCATGAACTCGTTTATCTTGTTCGACAATGTAAGCTCCTCAATCACCGAGTCCACATCTATTTTTATCTTATACTTTTCCAGTCTATCCTCTATGTACCTCTTGGCATTTTCCATAACAGAATGGGTTGGGATCCAGGAAATCTAAATTGAAGAAGAAAGTTCTCTTCCTCTTTCACAAGAAACAGAAATAACCTTTAATCATAAAAATCAGAGATGACATTGTCGATCTTGAGAACCATTGTAACAAGCTGTGTTGCCATCTGGAACTGCCGAATCTTGCTGCTGAGAGCATCAAAAACCCCCAACTTCTTCATGTCCTGCTCCCCAACGTCCAGGCAATCAACTCCAAGCCTGAAGTTCTTACTTTCCATTTGCAATTTCCGAAGGTCCGACGAATACTCAATCGGGTTGTAACCACTGTTTCTTGCCAAACAGAGCGGAATCTCCTCAAGAGCCCTTCCAAACCCAAGGATCGCTTCTTGCTCCTCTCCAGAATACTTCCCTGCTTCCTCTTCCAAGGAAAGAGAGCACGACATCTCAGAAGATCCTCCTCCGTAAACTATTCTGTTGTTGGTAAGGATGTTCCGAACGGCACAAAGAGCATCTCGGATAGATCTTTTGGCTTCCTCAATAACTAGATCATTTGCTCCTCGAACAAGAATAGTAACGGCCCTGCTACGCTCCGGGTTCTCAACTACAATAATCTTGTCGTTTTCCGTTCCAAGACTCTCCTCACGGATACTTGCCTTTCCAAGATCAGATTCGTCGAGATCTTCAAATCGGGCTATTATCGATCCTCCTGTATGGACAGCCAGAAGCTCAAGCTCGTGTCCTCCAACCCACCTCACCGCTGGAAGATCATTCTCCATAAGAAGAGAGTTTGCTTCGTCATCAAACCCCCATTGGCACATAACAATGTTGGCTCCGCTTTTCCTGACACTTTCTATCATCTCTGTAAACTTCCTTCTTTCATATTCCTCTAGCTCCTTGTACTCCTTAGCATTCCCAATAATAAGACTATGCTTGGTCTTCAGCTTCGGAGGTTCAAAGGGACAGCTGAGAAGTGCTATCCGTCCGTCCTCAATCTTCTTCTTCATCTGAGGATGGCTGATCTCCTTGTTAAGAACAACCCCCTTCACAAGCGTGGTGTCAGATATATCCCGTCCAACCTTACCTTCAATGTTGATTAACTCAAAGTCAAGGTCCTTTCTCTCTGTATCCGCAACCATCAAAACTGCAGATGTACATATCTCTGCAAACTTCTCAAGAGACTTGCTCACTATCTTACTCCCTAGGCTTGTCTTTGCTGCTTTCATCATCGTCTCTCTTAGATCGCATATCTCTTCGGAAATCTCATTTAGATGCTTAACAGCACACTCTAGAGCTAGCTCAAAACCCTCAGATATCTTAACCGGATGTATCCCTTGTCCAAGTAGTATCTGGGCCTGTCCAAGGAGAGCAGAAGCAAGTACAACTACCCCTGTGGTCCCATCTCCTATCTCCTCATCCTGAGATTCACTTAACTGCACTATAAGCCTTGATATCGGATTCTCTGTCATCTCCATCTCTTTAAGTATGGTTGCTCCATCATTGGTCACAACTATATCGTCGTCCTTGCTCTGCAGTATCTTATCCATTCCAGTCGGCCCCAAAGAAGTTGAGAGAAAAGCTGCTATCGACCTAACAACTCCAATGTTTGCAATAATACATTGATGTCCCTTGGTCCTGCACATCTTGTCCTCTTCAGTTATCTGAAACGTCTGCCCTAGTTCGTCAGTTAGAAGATCCGGCATCCACTGGGGTAATTTTTTCCAGGACTCTTTTCCACCAAAACTTTAGTCCCGCTTGTTCAACACCATTTCATAAAACTTATTACATTTATATTCCTTGTTAATCTCAAATCCATTTCTTCTGTAGAATTCCAGGCCTCTTGTGTTTTCTCTGTACACATACAAAACCACTCTCCCCACAATCTCGTTGTACTGCACCTTGCACTCATTCAGCAGCAAGGTTCCAATTCCCTGCGACCTATAGTTCTCCTCAACATGGAGCTCAAACACATACGCAGTATCTTTGGAAAATCGGAACGTAATAAATCCAGCAGGCTCCTTTCCAACATAACAGAAGATGTAATTATTACTTCTATTTGTCAGAGACTTATACTTTGAAAATCGAAGCAAAGGACTTTTGCAATATTGGCGTATATTTGAGACTGCCAGATCTAAAGCCCACTCAATCATATTCTTACTAGGTTTTTCCACCTTCAGGACTCTCCTCTCCATTGGAAATATTTTTCTAAGGCTTCTTCCCAGCCCAGCCATGGAAAGCAAAAGAAAAAACACCACGAAGGAGCTTCTTAGAAAAATAGAATCACAGATAGACAAAGTGGCCTTTCTTCATTCTAATCCTACTCAAGCCAGAGAAATCGGAAAGGCTCTCCCCCCTCTACACCATCCCCAGGAAATTCTTGGAAGGTGTATTGCGAGGATGGACCGGCTGAACTCAATGATGAATCCAATGAAGTGCTTCACAACATCTATTCCTTCAATAGAGAAACAGGTGGAGTACTTGTACCAAAGAAAAAAAGAATTTGACGAGGACAAGTGTTATTCTCTTCTTACAAAAAATAGAGTCGATGGAATCCTTTCCAACAGAAAAGCAACAATCAGGACAAAAGGAAGAACTCTAAGCTACGAGTTTAAGGAAAAGCTCACAGGATTCTTGTCAAAGAGAGGTAATGCTTCATGGAGCAATGAGAAAATAGATGACTTCATTAACTCGATGATGAAGTAACTCATATAAACCATCCTAAGCCTGTTTATTTATCTTTTCTGGACTTTGTTCTACCAATGTACTTGGTTCTACACTGGATGGGGTTTCGAGTCATTACATGTGTGCTCACGTTTCGCCAATCTCCCTCTCCATATATGTTCACACCTTCCATTAGTCTTTCATTTTCATCCTCTGTCCATTTGCCTTTGCGAAAATTTTTGTTGAGGAAATAAAATCTCATGGCACATTCCTTCCCAGTCTTTGTCTTAACTATCTTCGATACATATCTCCATTTCGAAAGCCCGTACTTCTCCACTCCCTGCTCCAAAAGCTTGTCTTCCTCCACACTCCACATCTTCGGTACAGATATGGTATTTGACCGAAGATGCTCTGTAAACACTTTAAAGGGTCTACATCCAACTTCCTTGGATATTTCAATCCAGTCTCTGCCCTCCTCGCTCATTTCCTTGACTCTGGCCATGTCGCTCTTACTCAGTTTCTTGTCGAGGCTCTCCTCCTTGTTGATCCATTTGTTAAAGCATTCATTTCTTGAAATGCTGAACTTTTCAGACATCTCCTTCCAGAAAGAGTCCTTGAGATCAAATCTCATGCAGTTCTTTGTTTTCTTGTGGAACTCCTTGTCCCGTTGAATGTCCGCTTCAACAGATATGGATACTTTTCCCTTCGGCTTAAGCCTGGCTATTGTGTTATTATAAGAGCATTGTCTTTTTATGTCTCGAAGCCTCTTCAAAATTTTCTCTATCTCTATGTAATCCATGTAAAGTCTCTCCAACCTTTTGTTCAGAGACCCCTTCTCTACCATTGGGCTGTCTTGTCCATCCAATTTTCACTTCAGCTGTCTGCTTATGTTCGTAAGCCCACATCCAGGCCCAAACACAGTATGTCCTTGTGCAGTGTTCCGAACCTCGTACTCAAACCCAAAAAACCGCTTCAGCATTTCCAGGATCTTTTCCACATCCAAGTCAACCTTTCCAACCCACAGACCTCCTACACTTGGAGGTGCCAAGGACATTAAGGAAAGTGCAAGATAAAGAAGCTTCTTGTCAAACATCCCTCCATATTTGATGCTCTTTAAAAGATCTTTGCAGGCTCTTGTTGCTGTTTCTCTCGGTGTTAGACCTTCCCCGTTCATTACAGAATAATAAATCCCGTTCTTCGATTCCGCAAAAACTGCACACTGGAATCCAGGAGACGGCCCCGAATCTAGTCTATTCGACATGTTGGAGAACACCTTTGTGTTTGAAACATCCTCCATAAGTTCCTTAATTCGCTCGGTCATCTCCTTGACAGGTATGGAACTCACTCTGCTGCTCAGAACTAACCCTCGGATCTTGAGAATCTTCTCTGGATTCTCCAATGAAATGGTAGTTATCTTCCCAGGCATGTCTACTGTGAATATAACCTCTCCTTTCCCTTCAGGCCCAAAGCCCCTCTTCTTGACTACAATCTCGCATCCCTTGATCCCAAATCTCTTCAGCACTCCAAAATGTGCAATTCTAATAAGATCGACACACAGCTTGTCGTTTGTTACTCCTTTAAACCTTATCTTCAAGGGCTCCGTTATAAAGGGACACAGAATAAGAAGGGGCTCTATATACATCGAGATCTCATCTTCACATCTTGCAACAACATCTCCTCCTTTCAGCGACCCAGGAGTAAAAACCATCTGGCCCTCCTCCCAAGAACAAGTAGATCCATGGGATATGCTCCGTAGAAGTTTGATAAACGATCTTGCCATCTTAAGTCTCTTTTCTACTGCCACCCTGACTTTGTTCTTGGACAAAAGACTAAAGACAAGAATAAGCTCCAGATTCTCTTCGCAGTCAAAGACCATCTCTTCTATGCAATTCATCCAGAGGGTTAGGGGCAGTGCAAAAAAGAATCCCTCGAGAAAGGGCTTCCCAGAAACTGCTCTGTGATCTCTTCCAGGAATCTTTTTCTATCTTTAGATCTGAAATACCCAGACCCAACCACTGCATAATCCACTCCCCTAATCTCCTTGATATTTTCAATTCCTATTCCTCCATCAATTCCAACTATCTTTCCACTCCTCTGGATCTCCTCCACTTTTGCCAAGCATTCTCTTTGGAATCTTTGCCCTCCAAACCCTGGACTAACACTCATTACGAGAACGAAGTCTATGCCTTCCATCCCCACCTCTTCCACTCGAGTCTCAGGATTGATGGCAATCCCAAACAACACATCTCTTTGCTTTAGATATTCCCTAACTCCTCTTTTGTTAGATATCTCATGATGGATTGTCACCAGAGTCACTTTCCTCAGATCTATCCTCATAATAACATCCAGAGGCGACTCCACCATCATATGTATATCAAACACAAAGTCATGCTCAAGGATCCTGTTGATTATACATGGCCCGAACGTGATGTTCTTGACAAAGGTCGTGTCCATGACATCCAAGTGAACATTGGTCACTCCATTCCTCTTTAAGTCTTGAAGCTCCTCTTCAAGTCTCAAGAAGTCGCAATCTAGTATGCTTATTCCTATCTTTCTCTTTAACATTCAGGATGGGTCCAAAAGCGTCTATCCAATATCATTTATTTATCTTCTTAGAACGTCAGGTCACTATCTTCACATGGAATAGGCTCTGAAAGGAACTTGTAAACCCAAATCCTCCTTATCTTCATCTCATGTAGGTCCTGTGTCAGGCTATTACAACAGCAGAGGCTTTTAATCGCACTTGTTTCAAAACTCTCTCTATATTGAAGCTTGTCTTGCACATACCTTCGGATTCCATATACACTGAACGGAACAAGAAAGAACCCAAATGCAGAAAACCTTTTGTTCCTGAATATCCTTGCATAGACTATCGAAGATAGATAGCATGGACATAAAGTAGATGCCAGGCAAAATCTGGGCGAAAGTATAGGACACACGAATGGAAGATCATAATCCATTACCAAACCTTGAAAGGAAAAATATATCCTCTCTTCTCCTATTCAAATAGGAGATTGCCCAATAGGATCATCGGCCTCATTAAGGAGGACGATAAGGAGATGCCATGGCAAGTCATGCCATCCAGAATCTTCCATACACTGCTTTCCCACACACATTACATTCATCCCCATCCTGATACTTCTTTATTGCACACAAAGAGCAAAAGCTATGCCCGCATTCTGTGAGGACTCTTTCCTCAAATGTCTTCTTGCATATTCCGCACAAAAGATCATCATCTGAAATCATCCCCATCTCTGAAAATCCTATTGATCTTTCATGCAAATATTTGCAGGAATCTCCATATCCGCAGTATCCCGTTTCTCTAAATGGCTTGCAGATGATTTTGTGTGTCTCTACCATTTCATTATCTTTGGCCATAAGCCCCAAGGATAGTCTTGATGGGTCTTATATTTTTCCCAAAGCAATCTCAACATTCAATCAAATTCGTCAGACAACGGGGCTTCTCTGGGAGGCTTTGTCCACCATCCATAAAAAGATTTCGAGGCTTTGGAAAGACTCCCAAGTGCTTGAGGAACATACTCTTGAACCTTATTCTTAATGGTACTTCCAAGTTCTTGAGGAACATACTCTTGGATCTTTTCCCTAACGATGTTTTTAAAATTGGGAATATACTCCTGCAATATCTTCTTTACAATAGATGGAATTATCTTCTTTGCATATTCTAGAACAAGGATCTTGGCCTCTTCCTCCGATAGGGAGGAGCCCTTCTTTTTTGAGCTGTGCTCCTCATTTTCGATTGCAATGATCCATTCAAAAAAGAGAACAATGCATCTCTTTGCTATTGGATATAAAAAGGGAAAAGATACCACGATCAAAAACAAAAAAGTTATTGGTAGTGAAAACTTTTCAAATCTAAACGGAACTCTCTCCATTCTCTCTTCAACCTTTCTCTTGATAGTCGACTCCATTGCCATCAGAACAACACCCACCAGATAGGAAATCTCTGAGGGAATTCCTTCTCTTCCGTGATTCAGAAAATCAACTGCCAGTGCTGTTCCAATGATCAGAATAGTCAAAGATGAAAATATAGTCTTACTGGCAGAATAAGGAGTAGTGGAATTCAATGTCTCACAAGCATTTGGCAGTAGATATCCCATCGACACAAAAATGGCACACTTGTGGATTCCAGCCTTTCCAGTTTTGAATGCAACAATTGCCCTGAGAAAGTATATTGTTAGAACAGCTATGCAGAATAGCTTCATCATAGTTTTGATATTTATATCATTCAAAGCAGACTTCCCGTCGCTTCTGTTGATGGAAATCAATCGCAATAAGAGTCTTACTTGGTAAAGGAAATTCACAAGCATAAGAATCCTAATTATCCAGCTAGCCAACACCCAGTTTACATTTGCGTATTGTATTCCAACTATAAAGTACAAGGTAAATAGTGTCAAAACCTCACTGCTAAACGGTTTTATGTTTATGGAAGCGATCTTCTCCATTCCCTACTTCTGAGAGAAAACCAAGATAAATTAATTACAACTGTGAACCAATAAAAACACTCTTTCTCTCCTTATTAATCAAATTCAAAAAGAAAATCCATGTTATTCAGGATCGCAGGGCTAAGTAAAGATGTTTATTCAAGACGAGACTGCTCTGTTCGACAAGTTAAGTGCCTCTGCCTGCTCGGCAAGCTCTCGGGCTCTTTGCTCATCGGCCTTTCTCTTGATTATGCTATCTTTCATGTGGAATCTGTGCTTGAAAAGATGGCCCTTTGCCTGCTTGTAAAACACTCGGAAGTCTTCCTTGGTGATCTCTCCATTGGCCCTCATCTCCTTCAGCATCTTCCTCATTGCACGAATCTTCTTCATCCATAGCTCCTTCCTTGGCATTCTTGCATTGGCCGTACCAAAGCGCTTTCCAGGCCCCATGTGCCTCCCCTTCTTCTTGGCTGCCAGGCGCTTTCGGAGTCGTCCTCTGCTGGTGTGCTTGTCCTGCTTCATAATAATCACATTGTCTTGTATCAGCTGCCTAATCTGATCCCGAGTGGTTGCTCCGTTGAGCCTCTCAATTTCGTTGTTATCCAACCAAAGCTTCTTCTTCCCACATCCTAGGATGTCTGCTGCCAAACGCCTGACTCTCTCCTCGTTCGACCTTCAAATTAGAAATGATCCATCACTTACATTTTTAGGGTGCAAATTTTTCCGGGCTTTTGCCTAAAGGCCTGATCAAACAACTCTCCAAAAACAAGATTTATTCGTCCGAGTCTCTAGGCCTCGCATCCACACTGCCAAATCTCATCAACGGTCCTGCAATCAACAATAGTCTTTCCAAGTCTCTCGTTAACTATGTTGTGGACCTCGCACAGCCATGTCTTGAATTCCTTACCACTTCCAACTCTTGGAGGATGATCTTGAATCAGCTTTTGAAAGTGCTTAGTACACTCACCACAGGGAAACAGAGATGACAGGAGATGAATGAAGCTTAGGGTATCTTTCTTCTGCTGGAAGCTTGGCGACGCTGGATATCTCGACCCCATTGTGTGGAGTAGTGTCCATGTAGCCCTTCCCAGCCTTTCTCTTATCTCCTTCTTGTTCATCTTCCTCACCTGAAAGTCTTCAAGCCTAACTCCATTCCAGGAGGATAGGTTGGAAATCTTCTTTTCTCTATTTCCTGCTACAAACTCGTAGCATCTATATATAATCCATGCTGCAATCAGTACTGCTAAGATCTTTCCATACCCCTTCTCTCTCTTCATGTTTATACTCCACACTTCTTTATTTATAGACTTTCATGTTTCATCCTTATCACTCCTCATCAGTTTTCGTCCCTTGGATATTTACTTGACAGAGCTCTTGAAAGCCGGATATCCAGTCATACTCGCAAGGAATAAATATAGCTGGTTGGCAGACCCCAAGGATGAAAACACTTCCGAAGTTCAAGCCGTTTGTCCAGGCTTGTACAGACTGCGGAGAAACACAGAACATAGTCGAAGACTACAAAAACGGATACCATGTGTGTGGAAGATGTGGATGTATTGTGGGAAACAGAATCATAGACGAGGGAAGCGAGTGGAGATCATTTGGAGATAGCAATAAGGTAGATCCATGCCGAATCGGAAGTGCAAGTAACCCTTATCTCGAATCGGAACAGCTAGACACCATTATAAGCACAGGCGGAGGAATGAATTCCTATATGCTGTCGAAAATCCAGATGAAAAACAGCATGAGAGGTCCAGAAAGAGCTCTAAAGCATGGGATGAATCTTATCACTGCATTCTGTGAGAGGTCGAATCTTTCAAGGACCATCATCGACAGAGCACATTACATCTTCAAGAACATCGAGGAGAGAAAGCTTCTGAAGGGTAAAAACGTGGAAGGGATTGTTGCAGCCTGCATATACATAGCATGCAGGCAAGAGGAGTGTCCCAGAACATTCAAGGAGATAAGTGTGATGACTGCTGTACAGAAAAGAGAGATAGGAAGATGCTTCAAGTTGATATCTCCCCACTTGGAGAGGATGGCAACAATGTCTACAGAGAATATAATAGCAAGATTCTGCTCCGATCTTAATTTGAACATCAAGATCCAGAAGATTGCTACAGAAATAGCAAAGGCAGCACATGAGCTGGGATGTCTTGCAGGTAAAAGCCCTGATTCCATAGCAGCAGCAGTCATATACATGGTAACAAATCTATTTCCCGAGGAAAAGAGAATCCAGAAGGATATTCAGTTTGTAACCAATGTCACGGAAGTTACAATCAAGAATACATATAAAGAATTGCTGGCCTTCAAATATGACATAATCCCCGAAAACATGGTCTGCAAGGAAAACATAGACAAACTCCCTGGATATTGATGAGATGCTAAGGACTGTAATTTCTAGGGATAGAGATATGCATAAGAATTAAAAATTCCTTTATTTCTTTCTTGAAACACCCATGGACTTCCCACGTCTTCCATTTGACTTGGTCCTTTGTCCACGGACCTTGAGGCCAACATCGAGTCTGCATGCTCTGATGCGCTTGTTCTTCTTTCCTCTTTCAATCATCATTCTTAGATCTGCATCGAGTTTTGTACCTATGAGATGGGATGTTGTCCCGTCAACAGGATCCTTCTGATGGTTTAGATAAGATTCCGGAATTCCTAGGCTTGCAGGGTCGAGAATTGCATCTGAAATCCTCTTCATCTCCTCCTCAGACATTTCTCCGGCACGCCTCTTCAAATCAATCCCAAGGCGCTTGCATATGGCTGTCGAGATTCTTATTCCCACACCTCTGATCTTTGTAAGAGCAAAAGCAATTCTCTTTGTCCCGTCAATGTTGGTGTTGTGGATACGAACGATGTACTGGACGTCAGCCGGGTCGTAGACATAGTTCATTTAAGGGATTAAATTTTTCACGGTTCAAAATGAAGGCAGACTTTCAAGATGGAAAGACAACAGGACGTAGTAACAGATAAAACCAAAAGTATACTTTATTCCTCCAGAAGCATCTTTGTCAACTTCTTCATCCTCTTTCCTGCACGCTTGTGAGACCCCAATCTCTTTCGGAGAATCCTCTGTGCCTTGCTATTGTTCTTTGCCTCAATAAGCGAAATAACTTTCTTCTCAAGTGGAGAATAACCGCATAACTCCTCTGCAACTGAGGCTGCAAACATGCGTATCTTTCCAGACTCCTCGCTGGGCTTCTTGGCTTCTCTCTTCACATCGGGCCTCTTTACTGGATAACGTACTCGAACTTTCTTGAGAGCGTTCTTCATTGCAGGGCCGAGAAAAATTTTAATTCTACAAGGATGCAGTCCTTGCAAACCAATGCTTATTGAGAGGTTCAAAGAAATAAGAAACAAGATATATGAGGATATCCATGCAGCCTCTGAGACAGACATAAGATTTATGAGGGATGCTCTGGGTCTACAAGACATGGCATATGGAAGGATCAAGACGTATTCTGCCGAGGACAGCAAGGTTCTGGCGCTTTTTACATTGAAGTACAATGTTGCAGTTCTCTTGGAGTTTATTTCCCGAAACGGAGTCGAGCTTGGGAGCGATATATGTATGGCGCTTTGCAATGCATTGTTTGAGGAGATTCCTCAGGCATCTCCTGAATGTTCCCTGGAGATCGAGGATATAAAAGCACGAACGGACGAGGTGATTGTAGACATCCTGTGTAGCATTGGAGAGGGGATGCATGTTGAGAAGATCAAGTCATATTTGAGCTTGCAGGAGATTCCTGACGGGGTTAGCGTCAATCTTGCAGTGGTGTTTACAGCTCCATCCTGGAAGTCGTATGACCTCCGTGTGATTAATGAATTGGTTCTTGGGCCTGTTTTGGTGGAGCTGCTGAGAAGTTTTAAGGAATCTCTCCGGCCGCAAATAAAGGAAAGAATATTGGACTCTTGCAAGAAGAGACTTAGGAATGAAAGAGATCGGTCGATTATTTACCAAATATTCTACGAGCTTAACACAGGGAAGGACATTAAGATGTTTGAAATTGAAGAAGACGAGAAAGAGGAGGCATATGTTGGATTTATATACTCTCTAATGGTTGATGAAGAAAGTTGCTTAAAGGGATATGAGGTTTTGTCAAAGGCAGGTCTTTTTAACGACCTAAGAAAGGCTCTTGAAATGATAAATGTTCTAAGCCAGGCAGAATATAAAAGAATTAGGCCTGAAGATGAAAAGCTCATCTATCATCTTATGCAAGTGATTGAGAGGCTTGTATCTTCAGACTGGCATGGCCTTGGCTTTGTAAGGCTGTACTTCATGAGATTTGTCGAGCTGTTTCTTAACACTCTTGTAGGGCAAATTTCTCTAAGGATAAAAGGGCAGATATACGAGATCCTATCTTCATTCATGAGAGATGGAGACTGTAAGGAAACAATCTGCGAGTTTATGAGAGGAGTTGGGATATTCAACAAAGAGGCCATCCATGCTGATTTCGAGAAAGAACTTGAGAGTAAGAACTTCTCTATGGCTCCGAGTTTCCTCCGGTTTTGTACGTTTCTTGGAAATGAGGAATGTATCAGATTTGCCATGTACGCACTTAAAAGCGAGGATCCATCAACAGTCACCCGGTGCTTTGACGTCATCGAAAGGTTTGTGGACAAGAAAAACACAGAGGGGGGGAGTAGCAGTGAGTTTATTGTTTCTCAGCTCTCCTTGATGTCTCAACATATTCGAGTAGCAATGCTAAACAACTCACAAGTCACCAACAGGATTTTGGAATTCCAGCTGAGCACGGGCATTGTGATTGGAGATGTGTCGATAATCAATGTGATCATAAATACACCGAACCCAAGGTTCTTTGAGTATGTAAGGCTTTTTGAGGACTTCTCATTCTTCATGAATGAAAACTTCCTTGAAAGGCTTTCTGAAGATGAAGAAGAAGGCTTCAAATATCTCTGTGAGGTGACTGCTAACAACCATGAAGCATGCAAGTTTGTGATGAACAATGAAGATTGGTTCAATGCTTATGTCAAAAACAATCCTTGTGTTCAAGAAGCAGCCATTAGGATATACGAGAACCTGGTTGATTATGACATCGAGAATGTGGAAGTCAGCTTTGACAGAGGGTTTATCCTTCCAGACATACCACATCGGTCAGTATTCTCGATTCTTAGCAAGTTGATTCTTTATTCGGTTTATACAAGAAAGACTTCATACTCAAGATATATCACAGACAAAGACTACAGCTTGGATAGCTCAAATATCAATGAGTACTGTTTGTATATCAAATGCAGAATAGTTGTAGGAGACAATGTTGAGGATAGGATCAAATATCTTATGAAACAGTATACAGGAATAGAAGATCTACTCGGATATTATGAGGTTTCCACTGGGATATCACTGAACATCTCCTCCTCAAAGAACCTCTTGGTAAACATAGGAAAGAAGGATACAAGCATGTTTATCAACATGTTTAGCAATGCTAGTAACTTCGAGAAGTTTCTTTTATTCTTTTTCATTGGAGAAATTGATGCAGAGGAAGGCAAGGCAATTGAGAAAATAGTCAAAGAGGAAATCACAAGAATAATGGTATCCCAGTCCTCGAGCACATCGGAGAAAATGATTCTGAGGCAATGCTTGATAACACTCTTGTCTCTTAACAACATAGACTCGATTGTGAGGTTGATAGGCGAATATGACGACACCGATCTACTTCTAAAAGCCAACATAAGAAATCTTCTGTGCGGAGGGTCATACTTCAATAGCTCTTTGGTCATGAAAGGCCCATTGGAGCTGCAAGTCTATGCTGTTCTCCTCCTTTATTACAAATCAGTCTGGGACTTAGCTGCTCTGAAGGATTGGATCCTGTATCTTAGGAGAGAGTGTAAGGATAACGACGACCTGGAATATCTTATAAGCGATATCAAGAGCAAAAACATACGGATTGAGCTTGAGTAATAAAATATCTTAAAGCACGCGATTGCGCTTCCTGTGTAATCTACTTCTCATCAAAACTGAAACAAGAAAGAGGCCGAAGCTATTTATTCAAGAAGGGCTTGACTTCCGTGCAGGCCCGTGGGTCTGGCTCAAGGCTTGCTTGTATTCTCTTGCTTCTTGATCTCTCTCTGCTTCTGCCGCTCCCTTAAGAAGTTCCTCTTCTTTGTCTTTAAGATCTTGATCTTGCTAAGGAGGCTCTTTCTTTCCTCCTGCTTCTGCTGCTTTATTCTCAGCCTCTGCTTGAAGGAGAGGACTGTATTGGGATCTTTTTGTTTCTTCTCCTTCCATACCTTCAAGTAAGTTTTGCTCATTGCTGCGGTTCCTTGAAAAATATTTTTATCGTTAAGACATTCAAGCCAAAATAGTTGTGAGGGTGGAAAAGCCCTTAATTCGAAATGGACAACACCCTGTACACAGCCTTTATAGGAAAGGCTGTTAAGGTCAAGATTTGCGACGGCTCTGAGTTTAGAGGAACATCGGCAGCAATAGATGCATATCTCAACATATCCTTGGAGTCTGTATTCTACCTTCAGAAAGGCCAAGAGCCCAGATATTATTCCTCTCTATTCATCAAAGGATCGTATATCGACCACATAGCATTGGATGTATGAGGTTTTCAGGCCGAATAGGCAAGTCTTCTATCTAAAATGAAGTTTATAAGGAAGGTTTATTTCTTTTGATCTTACAGACTATCTTACTGCTCATAGCCTGGATGTTATGCCGTATGGACTCGATGTCATTCATGATCCTTAGGGTTTCTCTACGATACTCCGTAAGAAGTTTTCCTAAGTACTCGATCTTCATCATTAGATTCTCACTTTTACTATCAACAGCCTCGTGGCGGAGAAGATGTTTCTTAAGAGGATCGCTTCGTGTATAATCCTTCCCACACAAATGACACTCGAAGGGCCGTTCTCCCGTATGTCTCCGTGCATGGGCAAGCAGTGCGTGCTTACTAACCTGGACTTCTCCATATCTCGGACAATCTTTCCACAAGCACCTAGCCTCCTCGTCCTTTTCTATGTGGGAGAGCAGATGACCTCTCACATTATCTTCGATGTCTTTCTGACACTCCTCCCATTCACATCTCATTGCTTAGGAGGGCTACCATGGGCAAAAGCTCTTCTCCAAAAGGAAAACAACATTTTAGCTTTATCATCATATAGATCATGTTCTGTATAGATTATTGTATTTCTTGAAAGCTTGGGCTTCAGAATCATACTCGCCTAGGCATGCTCGCTCCCTAGCCTCTTGGATTCTTTGCTTGAGTAGTCGAATCCTTGTTCTGTCAAACATAATGTCTCCAATAGTTCCGCTTGCACAAACCACTCCATCCTTCGGAGATTTTCCATGTCTATCCAGTATCTTCCTACCCATCTTCTTCCTTGCTTTCCTGGAACTGTTCTTCATGAGCAAACAAAATGTTTCGAGCAAGCTGCACTCCACATCCTCCAGATCCCTTTCCAGCTTGTTTCTCTTGCCATAAAGCTTGCACAATGCCTCAAGTAGATGTAGCTCTTTCCACATCCTTTCGACCTTCTCCTTCGAGAGCTCTTCACTTCTTCTACTTCTCCTACTAGGCTTAATAATTCTCTTGCGGAAGCACACATAAGCAAGAGGATTGAATTTCTCGTTTCTGATTAGTATTCTGGATGCAACCATCCTGGAGAACTTTTCCTTGCCTTCTAAAAGGTCTTGCTTGTTGGAGATCGTAGACAGTATCCCATAAAACTGCTTTTCATCCACTCCAGACTCCTTGCATATTCTCCTATCTTCGTTGTTCATCAAGTACTCGTTCTCGGCATCTCCAATCCATTCGACATATTTGCGCTTGGGAACATATTTGCCATAAATTTCTCGTGCCGGGTTATCCACTTTAGTTATCACCGGAATCGGGATGTTTCCCTTCTCTCCCTCCATTATCTTTTTCAGGTGGAGCTCTTTCTCTTCATCGGCTTCCATCCCTGTGTCAAGCGACGGAGGAACATACTCCTCCAAGGAAGACACGTCGAAGGACCCGGGTTTGTAAATAGCATATGGCAAGCCATTGTCTATTTTCACATTTCTCTTTCTCTTGTATACCATGGATAATTTTTCAGAGACCACGTTTAAGCACAACAAATTGAGTTTATTGGGAGAGAATATAGGGCCGGAAGTCTTTTGGGCCCTTGAATGGAGAGAGCAATAGAGCTGGTGATGGAGGAGCTAGGAAGTACTCACGACTCTGAATGCATAAGGAATTGGTACTTCTCGTATCTTCAAAGGAAAGAGAGCCCAAAAAGCAAGTTCAAGGATGTTCTATCGATTATCAAGGCAGACATTGAAGATATCAAGGTGCTGGAATCGACGGTCATGCTCTTTGAAATTTCACAAGAGACAGCAGATGAGATTTCCTTGAAAGATGTGGCCCATTCTTACGAGAATTCGATGGAGATCATCTCGATTTTGTCTTTATACAATTCTATCTTCCCTATAATTCAAAGATGCATCAGGAACGAGAGTGTTGGAAGCCGAGTCTCTGATCTCTACAATGAGGTTAGTATGCATTTGAATGGGCCACGGGAAGGATCCCGAGAAGTCCTGGAAGGGAGAAGGAGGTTTTTCTTTGATTTCTATATTCCTGTTGAGATATACTTTATGTCTGTGGGAAAGAACTATGAAATGAAAGAGAAGGAGAAGAAGTTCGTCGAAATGTATTTGACTAAGAAGAAGCTGGATAAGAAGGGTTTGGCCTATGGAGACAAATTTTATGAGGAGATGTCGTGCGGGGACGAAAAGGTTTCCAAGGCATTAAAATTTCTCTTTGAAGAGGTTTATTAGATTGGAAAATTGCAAGATAGTATAGATGTTGAAAATCCGGATGATTTTTTGACCCATGACGATGGAAATTAATAATAAGGAGGATGAAAATCTCTCTAGCTTTAAAAGGAATCTCAGGAAGATGATTCAACTGGAGGAGGAGGCCAAGAAGAGGAGAGAAGATCAAAGGTCCCGGAAGCTGGTCTCTATCAGGGTTGGGAAGATTGAGGGAATGGGAGAGTCACCTGAAAGAAAATTTGTTCAGGACAGGAAAAGGGTATTTGAAGAGCCAAAGGTGGAATATGAAGGAGAAGGAAAAGTAAGAGAGAGGATAGAAAGTTTCAGCAAGAAGGATGATGGTGTGGACGAAAGGATTTTAGGCGAAGAAGAAAAGAAGGGTTTTGTTTATGATAAAGACCATGGAAGGAATGGAGAAGAGGCCCAAAACAGCACCAATGCTGAGAGGAAGGGTAGTGAGAGCCTGAAGATTGTAGAAGAATGTAAGATAAGTGTCAACAGAGAGGTATTGGAATCTGGACCTAAATATAAAGACGAAGAAGCAGAGGATGAATGCTTCAAAGAGATTTCCGTTGAAGACATCAAAAAGAGCCTCCTTGCAGAATTAGATTCGGAGAGGGAAAGTGAAGCAGATATCATAAGTACTGTGATGAAGTCTGAAAACTCAGCACCTTCGCAGCAGGAAGTTATATATGTTGACAGAGAAAGTAGTTCTTTGGAAACAGAAAAGAACCCATATAACATAGGGTGTAATGTATATGCTTACGACATCCACTATAAGATCTCTGATCTGTCTTGGGGGAACCCATCTGGACATATAACTCCTAATGAAAAAGAACCATCGATTAGTAGCAACAAAAGTCCTGTAAGGGAACATGGAGACGTTAATCTGGAGGATGGACCTGTAACTTACCAAGATCTTGACGAGGAAAAGGAGGAGAAGGGATGGTTTTCTTTGATATTTGAGTCCGTTTTTTCTATCTGCTGTGGTAAGTAGAAATAAAGAGTTGTAATAGTTTTTAGCTAAGCCTAAGGGTCTTTGTCTTTATGCATCCAAGTAATAAAATTTATAGACGAAAATTCTAGCCCTGAGATGGTTGACCGAAAGGTGCTGTTTGCAAGGTCTTCGAAGTCAAATAACTTGAGCATGGGAATAGTTGGACTTCCAAATGTAGGGAAGTCAACTCTTTTCAACTTTCTTACAAGGAACAATGTTCCTGCGGAAAATTACCCGTTCTGCACGATTGATCCTTCGGAAGGTCGTGTGGAGATTCAGGACGAGAGAGTGGACTTTCTGGAAAAGAAGTACTCTCCTCAAAATGTTGTGAAGGCATATTTAAGTATAACAGACATAGCCGGACTTGTCAAGGGAGCTAGTACTGGAGTTGGGCTTGGAAATCATTTTCTGGACAACATCCGAAGTGTGGATGGAATATTTCATGTTGTAAGATGCTTTGAAGATACAGGAGTGGCTCATTTTGAGGATGGGGTTGATCCAATAAGAGACATAGAAATAGTCAACGAGGAGCTGAGGCTCAAGGACTATGAGACTATGGTTCGCCATGAAGAGAAAATGTCGAAGGATCTGAAGTCGAAACCTTCTGACAAAAAGCTGAAGGATCAGGTTTTGCTGGTCAGGAGGCTTGTGGAGATATTGAAGAGCGATTGGGTAAACAAGCATTCGTTCAACGAAGAAGAGATTGGATACATAAGCACTCTGAATCTGCTCACAGTGAAGAATGTAGTGTATCTAGCCAATATCAGTGAGAAGGATTATGAAATGCGGCGGGCAAACAAGCACCTACGAGCGGTTATGAAGTATTCTGAGGATGTTATTGTGTTTAGTGCTACATATGAGGCCAACCATGAATCCAAGGTATTTTTGAACAAGCTTGTAAAGAAGGGATATGAGTCTTTAGACCTAATAAACTTCTTTACTGTGGGAAAGGACGAGGTCAGGAGCTGGACGATAAGAAGAGGAATAAATGCACCTTCTGCAGGGGCAGTAATCCACACGGACTTCAAGAAATATTTTATTATGGCCGAGGTGATGTCTTTTGAAGATTTCAAGACATATGGAGGAGAGGCTGAGGTCAAGAAGGCTGGAAAGTACCACCAGAGAGGGAAAACATACATTGTTAATGACGGAGACATAATTCTCTTCAAGGTCAATCCACCCAAGTCCACAGGAAAGAAGAAATGAATATCTGTTCCGATTAAATAGAATTTATTTAAGTTTCTATGCATATACAACTAGAAGAAATAGAACTCAAAGTCGTCGATTTCCTTTGTTTTTTCCTGCACGTGCTCCTCAGGCTTGTGTGCCTCCTTTCCATCTATCTTCTTGAGAATGTCCTGAAGTCTTTCGATAAGCTCGTTTTTCTTACCGGTGTGGTTCAGTCCAAACTCTTTCATAAGACTCTTGAGTTGCTGAACTGTGACATTGTTAAAGTCAAGCTCGCTTACCGAGTCCTTGAAGTTTTGAACCACTTCCTTAAACTCGTCTGTAACGCCTTTATTGGAATTAAGGAATAGCGGAAATATAGAATTTCCGTTGCTTCTCTCTGGAGAACTCTTTCTCATTGTCCCAAGATACATCTTTTGGCTGTCATCGACCCCTTGGATGAAGTCCAGACTCGAGTATTTTGATGGATGAACAATTCCCGGGTGCAAACCTTGGTTACTCTTTATGTATTGCCACAAGAGAGGATTACTCTTCCTCTTTTTCCGGTTCATCCATGCATTGTTTTGTACAGGTACATCCGTATACCTCTGCTGGAAATGCGTCCTGAAGGCTGGATTCGGAAAGAGAGATGCCATCATTCTCCGGTCATAGTCTGCTCCGTCCACCTGCCTGTGCATTTTTTGGCCGCTTCCGAAAGAGGCTTGGCTATGACCGAACTCACGGTCGCCAAGAGTATGTGGTGAGGAAAATGCTCCACTATGTAGGTGATTTCTTGGTCCTTCGGAGCCATGTATTCTAGAAATTTCCCCAGGCCCAAGGGGAACAGCTCTTCCTTCATAAAAGGAATGCCTTTCATTATTTCCAAATCCTCCTTCATAGTAGGAGTCAGGCCCCATCCTCACTTGAAAAGGCCCTTTGCGAAATCCTTGATTTAGTTCTTCGCCTTCCTTATACAAGAGATGTGTTGGGCCTTCAGAAAGCTTTTCCTCTCCCATACTCTTTCTTGAGGGCCCATATCTACCATATTCCTCTTTTCCTTTGGAAAATTCTTGATGGAAATTCCATGGTGTGCCTTGACTTCCAAAAGATCCAGTATTACCGAATGCATCGTCTTCTTGGAACAGTCTTCTTCCCATTTCTCCGAAGTTGCTATCTTGTGAGCCTTTGGGCTCTCCCGGGAATTCCTGAAAAAAGGATGGAAGCCCAGTGCTCTGCTCATTTCCAGCTCTTCCACTATAATATGGATTTCTATTCCCTAGGTAGTCTCCTCCATCTTTCCCCACCCCATTCAGACCGTTATTGCTATAGGTCTCCACTTTTTTTACATCTAGAGAATTATCGGAGTTAATGCTATTGTTGCATGCTTCATTAGAAGAAATATCACCTGCTCTGGAAAATGGCTTACTAAATCCAAGAAAATTAGTTATGCTATCTGAGGAGTCTCCGGCCCTGCTGGTCTGTAGATATTCGCTAGGTAGGGAATTCTGCATCCCTTGCAGTCCTCCTAAAGAGAAATGCTCTACTTGATTTGTAAACTGCTTTTGCCCATAGTCAACTTTGTCTCCAAAGCCATTTCGAATCTGGGTAACATGTAGAAAGGATTCCACATCTCTCTTTCGAGGCCTTCCTCTGGATGGAATTTCTATTGGCTTGGAATTCTGGTCGTCATCCATCTTGTCTCCTTCCTCTGTCCTCCATTTTGCTTTTAAATGTTTTAGGTACTCTGTTTCATTTCTCACAAATAGGATCTTGAGACTTCGTTTGTGGCCAGTAGCAGGGCGAGACTTGATTCCCAAAACCTTCATTTTAGTAAAAGACAAGCGCAGGTCCAAATAATTGTTTTGTTTATGGATGTCCATGGCTAAAGACCAAGAGAAGGTTTACATGCTTTTGGAACTAGAAAGGATCCGGCAGCTGAATATCCCGCACGTGTATGCATTTCCTACTGGAACTCTGGAATTCACATGTGCAATGTTCCGAGGCTCGGACCATACTGTCTTCAAGCTAATAAAATCAGACATTTATGAGAAGTGGAGTGTCCTAATCGATGGGGAATGTAGTGAGGAAATGAACAAGATGTCTGGCTCATGCGATGCACATATAACACTAGAAACAACTGTACAGACACTAAGCAGATGCCATAATACCAGTCTCTTTGGAAAGTCTAAAAACATCTTTCCATTTATTTCCGAAGGTTTTCCAAACAGAGAGAAAAATATTACAGCGCTTTTGCTCTTTGTTAAAAATAGATGTTCCAAGACAAATGGTTGTGGAGAGAAGATGGCTATTCAGATAAAAGAGTAGAAACAAACAGAAGCGAAGATAAGATGTTTAATCATGCCAGTCCCTTTTCCTTTAGGAGCTCGTCCTCAACTCTTTTCCTCAGCTTCATCTGGAATCTCTCGAAATCATTGGTTGTATCCTCCTCACTAATGCTTTCTGGAATGAGCTTTCCTATCTCTTCTGGACTAAGATCCTTAATGTCAAACGACTCATCCTCAAGGTGGAGATTAGATATAGAGCACATTTCCCTCTCTCCATCCTTCCTCTGGAGAAGTACAAAGGTTGCATCGATGATGCCAACAATTATGCCATATGTTTTTCTTTTTTCTTTGAGTGCAGGTGTCACAATCCTTCCCAGCCTTACTGTCTTCTAAAGTTAGCCAAAAAGAAGCTCACTTACCATTTTTAGGGCAAATTTTTGTGTAGATTTAACCGTAGGAAAGTACACTGGTGAATCCCCAGGCACAGATGAAGATAACAGACTTGCAGAATGAGGTCAACCACCTCCTGTTTCTTTATTTCACATCTATAGGGGTCATCCAAAGAGATGCGGGACTAGGAGACATTTACGACAAGATGGAAGAGCTGAAGAGAGAGATTGATGACTGCCGAAAAAGGATTATGCGGCTCATGGACTCTGAGGAAGTGGATGTAGAACTCTGCAATGACTACAAAGAAATCATCACCGAGGGTAAGGAATTTGTGAGAGATGGGCTGAGTTTCCTTGACAAGCTTCTGAAGAAAGACTATGGACCTGGAAACTATTAACATGAAAGATTTCAAGCTGCCCCTAAAATGGTTATTAAAATTTCTATGGGAGATGGTGAAGATATTAGCTTTGATATCGAGAATCCTCCTCTAGATTCGAAGTTTGATGAGCTGTTAAAACTTCTGGATACTAATAAGGTTTCTCGATCTATACAACATAAAATAGTATATGGATATAGAAGACGTCCAGAGCTTGCCATGAAGATACTTGAGCAGCTGATCAGGGCTGACGGTGAGGATCAGATCACACTTCTACTTCTACTTGCATGCAAGCTTCAAGCAGGAATGGATGGAGTTGACATAGTACAAAGGATGGAGCTTTTTGAATCTCCAATGCTTGATATTCTCAAAGGATTTGCTTCTCTAAGGAAGGAGAGCTATGACGGAGCACTGTTTCTCTTTGGAAAGGCAGGGTTTTCTCTCGGGATCCAAATCTGCAACTATTATCTTGGGAACATTGCAGAAGCCAAGAAGTCTGAAAATAAGGTGGTGAAGGGATATTGTCTTCTAAAGGAAGCCAAAAGCAACGACGAGCTCCGGGAGGTTACACGATTGTTTCGGGAGACCGGCAAAAAGGATCTTCTGTTTGGACTAGGAG
The DNA here is from genome assembly GCF_000146465.1 of Encephalitozoon intestinalis ATCC 50506. Lineage (NCBI taxonomy): Eukaryota > Fungi > Microsporidia > Unikaryonidae > Encephalitozoon > Encephalitozoon intestinalis. Next base: position 149,978 of record NC_014420.1, read on the forward strand.
TCGGAGAGGATTATGAAAATCGGGAGAATGTTGATGTGAAGATGAGACTTATTGGGGAATTTGTGGAAAGAGGAGAGTTTCAAGAGGCATGGGAGGAAATGGAAGGGATGCCAAGGAGCGCAGAAGTTCTCTATCTAAGAGGAAAGGTAGAGCACATGAAAGGGGATTTCGAGAAAGCAAAGAGGTACTACACAGAAAGTCTGGAGTGTGATAGAGATTTCTTTAAGAGTGAATACAATCTACAAAGGATAGTCCAGAATAAGATGAGAGAAGCGCACTATCGGTCTCCCGAGTTTTGTGATTTCAAAGCCTATCTCGAGCTCAAGAACAAGATAGTTGATATAAATCTAGACGGATGCAGTGAAGAATTTCGGAATGTGGTCTCTGTGATAGCCAACAAAGGGCTGAGGAGAAGAGATACTCTTCTAAGAAGATATATGAAGCTGATAGGGAATCCATGGATTGAGAACTTTGTAGTGATGAACAATATTGGATATTCCCTGTGCAGTCACATGAGACCTTTTGACGAAACAGAAGAAAGGACGGAAGGAAACGACCGATTTCTTATTGGATCGATTGGAATAGATGAAGAAGACAAGAAATGGAGGGGAGAAGGAGAAGAGGGGGAAAAGAGAGCAAAGGAAGGAGAAAAGTATTTGAGAAAGGCATTAGACGAATGCCCTGATGAGTACAGGGAAGTGATAAGATACAACCTTGGATATGTGATGGAAGATAAAGAGTTGCTAGCAGATCTGTCATTAAAAGAAGCAAGGTTGCTGCTCTCAGTTGAAGGAGAAGGGATATCTTCCATTCCCAACGAGCTTGAACTAGCAGGGTTTTATCATATGAAGAGAAAGGAATTCAAATTAGCAAAAAAGATATTCCAGAAGTTGGATACATTGTACAGTAGCATTGGGCTTGGAAATATATACATTAGAAGCTTCTACAAGGACAAGGACGAATCTGCATTAGGGAAGGCTATGAAAGCGTTTTCCAAGGGGTTGAAGTCGTACTATTGTGGAAATGGAGTTGGGATATGCCTTGCATTGAAGGGGAGGATGGAAGAGGCTATCGATGTGTTTAATAACGTTTCGATTGACTGGCCTGGAGGATATGTAAATCTTGGAAACACACTGATTCTTTGTAGAAGATATAGAGAGGCTATGGATGCCTTTTTGAAGACCTCTTCGATGAGATATTCTCGGAAGATGCTTGAAAGGCTCTGTAATATTGTTAATGAAATTGACGGATATAGACTGTGTGTGGATGTGGGGATAGCCGGGGCTAGAGAGAAGGCTTTTGAGCTTCTTGTTGAGCAAGGACGGTTTGAGGAAGCTTCTAAGCTTGGAGTCTCTGATGAAAGGCTTGTAAGAATATACGACGAAAAGAGAGAAGAGGAAAGAAAGAAGAAGGAGGAGTTGAAGAAAAAGGCTGAGGAGATGAGGGAATACAGAAAGAGAAGAAAATAAATACTATTAAAGCTTCATGGGGTGGTTGTTTCCTTTTTAGAAGGATTTAATGTCCCTTGTATAATGAATGATTTTGAAACCATAGGAGTTAAAAGATTCTTCAATGGGCATATCAAGGACGGAGAATGTGTACTAAAACAGGAAGTATTTGACTTTATAGTTCAGGAGATGACACCAACTAGGCTGTGTGGAATACTCCCTATTGTCGACCATAAAGGATTTCTGGAAGGAAAAGAAGTAGTCGGATATTCTGAGGGTCTAAGTATTGAGGAGAAGGAACAACGCACTATAATGCACAAGAAGCTAAAGTGTTATCCATTTGTAAAGGCCAAAACTATTGGGGGGAAGATATGTCTTGAGCATACCGACGAGGATGTATATTCATTTGTTCTCCAGAAGGTGATGTTTAATACGATTGATGCAGGAAAATGGATCTGTAAAAGACTTGGAGTTCCCGATAATGCATTTCAGTTTGCAGGGAATAAGGATAAGAGAGCTGTTACATTCCAGGAGGTTACTGTTCAATGTTCCTTCATGAAACTCTACAAACTTGCAGTGAAGTTGAACAAGGAAGAGAATTCTTTCGAATGGGAAGATTTGATTGGGGAAGGTTACAGCAGGGAAAGTATTGAAGAGGAAAACAGAAAGGTGGAAGAAGAAATCCTAAAGATTAAGGGGATAAGCTCAGAAGAATGGAAAGAAGAACTTGAGAGGAGTTGGCCGGAGGAAAGAGAAAGGATAGAAAAGCCCTTAGATAGAGAACTAGCTGAATGGGAAAGATTCAGGTCTTCAATAAAGATCTTTGATATCAAGAAGTCGTCAGTAAGGAAACTGGGAGACTTAAAGGGAAATAGGTTTAGTATAGCATTGCGAGGCTTCAAGGACAAAGGACTGATAGAGAACCTAGAAAGGGGCTTTTTGAATTACTTTGGACAGCAGAGATTTGGAAATAAGCTAAAAAATCACGAGATAGGATATGAAATTCTGACAAAGAAATACGAAGAGGCTGTTAATAAGATTATGAAGGGAGGAAAATGCTATGAACTTTATATAGACGGGAAGTACGAAGAAGCCATGAGCCTCGGAGATGGAGTGGAAAAGTACATTCTGAAGTGCAAATCCAAAGGGATAAAGGAAAAGGATATGATATATGGACTACGCAGGGAGCTTCGGATGTTATACCTCCATTCTTACCAGAGTCTAAAGTTTAACGAAGCTATTAACAGCAGGATGGAGTATGGAACAAGTGTTGTTGAGGGAGACATGGTTTATGTGGATGGAGAGGTCAAGGCTGTGGAGAATCCATCTGAGTTTAGTATATTCGATGTGGTCCTACCGTTGGAGAAATTCAACAACAAGATGCTAAAGGGTGGGTATAGAAAAATAGTGGAAAAGGCCAACAACGTCATTATGACTGAGTTTGAGGATCGGGTTGTGGTTAAGTTTTTCCTGAATAGCTCGTGCTATGCCACAATGGCTCTGAGAGAGGTAATTGGAAACTCTGTACTGAATAAAGTAAGCGTTTAATTCCGTATTAGTTGAGAAGTCCTTTTTCCAGGTTCTTTAAGATTTGGATTCGTTTCCAAACGATAAGCTTTTTTACATACCAAACGTTTCGGTTGAAGATCTTTTTGTGTTTATCGCAACGCCTTCTCCAATAGTTGTTTAGTGATTCTGGGGTCTTGCAGCAGCTTAGCAAAGACTTGAAGTCTTTTATATTTTTTTCTATAATGTAGTTTCCAGTCCATGTAATTTTTGATATTAGGGTTTTGAGATAGATCTGGAGTCTTTCTTCTTCCCCTCCAAAGATTTCCAGCTGTTCTTGGGTGGTTTCCTCCACAGAGGTGTCGTAGGGCTTGTGAAGGATCTTGTTGAGGTTTTTTATGGCTCTCAACACATCAAAATTCTTTTTGTAGTTCATGATATATATGTACAGAAAGGTTGATATCTCTATCTCTGGAATGTGGATGGTCCAAGTGGTGTCGAGTGCATAAAAAAATGTCTTGAACTTCCTTTCAAGATCTTCGGTGATCTCCAGGAGAAAGATTCCACAAATCCTTTGAAGATACTGGAAAAACATTCCATAATCTCTTCTAAGATCCTGTCTGAAGCAAGCCTTGTTATTTTCAATCTCTTCATCAGGAATTCCTGTTTCGTTGTAGAATTCCACAATGCGACAAGCATGGCGATTCTTTTGAATGCTAGTGCATTTTTCTCCAAGACGTTTAAGTATTCTATACACAGGAATTAGGCCTGTGTCTTCAAAGCGGGCCGTAAGGAATCGGGAGTATTTCATTCCTAAAGCCTCAAGCCTTTCCCTTTCTCTTTCTTCGCGTGGATACAGCTGCATCGACTGATAATAGTCCAAGTAAAGATAAGTCTTTCCTTCGGCTTCCATCTCTATTCTCTTCGAGTAATAGCCCAGTGCTCTGAGAACCGGATATATCGGCAAGGGCTTTGAAAGAGCTCTTCCCGGCATTTCTTTAACTGTGTCCGCAAAGATATCGAAGTATCTGGTGGATTTAATACCTAGATAGTTTTTGATGTCATCAAACAGTACATAGTAGATCAACAAGTTCACATAGTCCTCGCTATATTTCTTGATTAGGAACTTCCTGGGCTTTTCCTTGTTGATGGTTTTTCCAACAAAAGCTGGTAGAATTTCGCTTGAAACTTCCATTCTGTCTTTTATGATATGACCCTCCTCACAGATATAGTCGTTCTCTATCATCTCGAGGGGAGCACCACATATTTCACAGACAATCATTCTGGGATTTCCAAGGGCATTTTTATCTATGTCTTCCTTCGCCCATGGAAAAGAACACAAAGATCAAGGGCGGGTCCTTCAAAACCATGGGATTGGATTACAGACTTCTCCGAAACATTCTTTACGAAAACCCAACGCCAATTCAAAGAAAGACAATTCCGTTGGTTCTGGAGAGAAGGAGTCTAATGGGGGTTGGAAGAACAGGGAGTGGAAAGACACTATGCTATCTCATCCCTGCTGTGCAACGAGCCATCGAGGGAGAAAGAACACTTGTGATTGCCCCTACCAAGGAGCTTGTCACCCAGGTCAGAAGGGTACTGAAGAGACTGGCAAGAGGGATAGAGGATGTATGGAAGCTCATTGAAATCAACACTCCAGGAAATATTCAAAGCACAAGTGTTGAGATGCTGGTGGTTGATGAAATAGATAGAATTCTGGAAGAGCCAAGCCTGAAGTTGGTATTTGATAGGATAAGCGAAGAGGTGGCGTGCCAGAAGGTATTCTTTAGTGCAACACTCCCAGATCATCCATTGAACATAAAGGTAGTTGAAATAGAGGCCAAGATAAACGAGACGGTTAAGCATTTTTTCTTCTATGTTCCAAGTGAGAGCAAGGAGGCAGCTCTGCTTCGAGTATTGGATAAGACAAGAAAGACAATTGTGTTTGTTGCAACTAAGTATGCTGTGGAATTGCTTCTAGAGATCCTTAACAAAAACAATTTCGAGTCACGTGGAATTTATTCTTCAATGGACGATGAGGCAAGAAGAACCAATTTCAAAGACTTCAACTCTTCCAAGTTCAACATTCTTGTTGTGACGGATGTTGCAGCACGTGGACTAGACATCCCATATCTTGACACTGTTGTAAACTATGATCTGTGTGACGAAAGGACATTTCTGCACAGGGTTGGGCGTGTTCGGGGAATGGGAGTGCAATACAGCTTTGTGACATACACAGATGTCTTTCACTTCTTCAACATACAGGAAACATATCTTCCCAATGTTGAGATCGGAACAATTCCTCAGGAGTATCTAGATGTTTATGACTTCGGGGAATTTGAGCATCTAAAGTCTGTTGCAAACAAAGGACATCAGAAATGCCTTGAATTTAGAAGAAAAGTCAGTGTTCCGGCCGAGTACAAAGACAAGATAAAGGGATTCAAAACTCATTCTATGTTTGAGCATAAGGAAACACTTCTTGACCAGCTTAAAGAGATGGAGAGCCGCAAGACATTACCTCGAAAGGAAGATGAAAAAGTAGAAAACAAAGAGTACAGAGACCAGACATTTATACCCTATGCCCGTAAGGACTCTAGAATTCATTCATCTGCGTTTGGAGTGGCGAAAGATGATTACGTCAGAGAAAGAAAGGAAAAATTTTCTTTTTCCATGATGAGGAGGAGAACAGCAAAGAAAACGGCGGAAACAAGTAAAAAATAAACGAATTTTATTGGCAAGTAAGTTGTTGTGTCTTCTTAGTTATAAAGGTTTTCAAGAAATCAGGGTTTTGGAATTGTGTATCTCCTTTAAAGTAGGAGGCCTCATAGCTCAATGGTTAGAGTGTCGGCCTACGGAGCCGAAGGTTGAGGGTTCGAGTCCCTCTGGGGTCGGCTGTCTTTTGTGCTTCTTTTTTTCTTCCTAGACTTTTTCATCCACATCTCTAGTGCATTGCTTCTGTATCTGCCCTGCACATCTTCATCCAACGAGTTCCACATCTTAATGAACATACGAACGTTTTCTTCTGGAGACACATTTATGTCGCCACAGATGTCGAAGAGTTCGTTTACAAAGAAAAGATATCCTGAACACTCCCATCGCTGTATATCCCGTATTTTAACATATTTTCTTAGCTTCTTTATCGTGTTTGTATCATTGACTAAATTGCCGTCGTCACAGCCATCCAACTCATTGGCTTCCTCAAGATCTTTATTGCATTTTTCCACATACATATTCCTCTCCTCGTCCGGCATTTCCTTCCATACAGCCATCATATTCAAGGCAGTATCGACACAACTTGTGTATTTGTAATTATTACTTTGGAAAAAGTCCCTGGCAAAGACCGTGAATGGAGATCTCTGCTTGGTAGGCATTGAATACAAGGATTCAAAAAATTTCATCTCGGGGGTATGTATCTTCGAAAAATACACCAAAGGAATTAGATAGTACAGTAGAGGCCAATAAATAGAGTCCATTTAATCCCTATTTTCCCACCAGGCCCGAATTCACATTCTTTTCTTCAGCAATCTTGTTATAGACGGCCTTCTCGTCGTCGCTGAGTTCTTTCCATCTCTTTGCAACAGCAGACGTAGTCTCCATCATCGTGAAGCTGGGATTCTCTTCAGAAACAGCTTTTCGGACTGCCTTAAAGAACTCGTTGTACCCAGTTACTTTCTTGGCTCCTTTTTTCTTTCTTCCAGCTGCTGCTTCATCAGCTGCAACCTTCTCAAGATAATCCTGGTACTCATCGCTCTTCTTGTATTCCTCAACCTTTGCCAGATATAGCTCTCTCTCCTTGTTTGAAATCTTGTTGTATTCCTCTCTTTCCTCATCAGAGAGCTTCTTCCACATCTCAGAAATAGATCTTCCTTGGTCTGCTACGGGTAGCTTGCTCAGTTCCTCATTCTTCTTCCTTTGCTCCTGCCCAAAAATAAAGTACCCCGACATAGGCTTCTTCGGTGCATTGGGGTCCTTGCGTTTTTTTACTGCCGCTTTACTCCTTGGCTTTTTGCTCTTCTCAGTTACCATAATGATGGGGGTAGAAGAAATAGCTTATAAAATTTTAATAAGAACCAGCCCAGTCGATATTTTACAGTTAAATCGCCCTTCTAACCTCTTATCATATGCAGTAGATACCAATTGATAGAGTGTCTTTTACAAAATATCATTCTCGGGCCTGAGTCTCTCCTTAACAATCTCAAGTAGCTTCTTCACCTCGGAAAGCATAGCATGTGTTGAAATGTATTCCTCTATGACTCTGTGTGCCTCATTCAAGTCTCCCTGAAGTGCATTACATACCTCCTTCTCATCTCCACTGACATCAAGATCTAGAGGCGTCCCCTCGATGGAATAGCAGAGAAATCCACAGAAGGTGTATATGTTTTCCTTGAACCCCAAGAATATTTTAGCTGCCTCTCCATACCTTCCAAGTTCTATATACACCTCTGCAATGTCTCTCATTGCCTTTTTCTTATGATGCTTCCAGCTGCTTCCACAGTAGCACTCAGCAACCTTCTGCAGGCATTCCAGGCATCCCTCGAGATTTCCTTCCTTTCTTAGTATCTCAGATGCTCTTTGGAAACTCACTGCTGCCAAGCTCTCTCGTCCACATTGCTTGGAATACATCCCAGACTTCTTATATGCCGAAATGGCTTTTTCAGGATATTCATCCTCACATGTCTGTGCTATCTTCTCATACACCTGCGAAGCTTGATATCTTCCATACTCTCCGTCCTCCATCTCATAGGTCTTTGCCGCCTCCTCGTAGTATCGTATCTTTTCAGATGTCTCCTCTTCCATATTTCCAATCTCCATGAAAATCTCCGCAGAGCTTTCATAGTCTGGCGATGAAAACAGATTGAATGGAAATGCTCCCTTTGTCCTCAATTTCTCTGCTTCCTTTAGTTTTCTGGTTTTGGATTCAGCATCCATGGGCCCCTTCCCGTGTGTTTTTTTAAGCACCTCCGCTTTTTCAAATCCAGAGAGCAACCTGCACAAAACTTTATTTAATAAACATCAATAAATCTATCCTGAAGACTTAATGGGAGCAGAAGGGCTTTCTGCTGAGATTGTATATTAGTATCCCCACAATACTTATGGCTAATCCTGCATAGTTCAAACTGCTTAGGGTGATATCTTTTGTTACTATTGCATAAAAAATAATTATCAGCTCCTTAACAATCCCTGCAACACTTAGAAACACAACACCGGTTTCCGAAACAAGCATGAACTCTGCACATAGTAGCGTAAATGATAGGACCCCGCAAAGAGAAATATACCCAAAATTTCGTAGGGCAGCATCAAACGTGTTGAAAAACCTAGATGTTGCTATCTCCATGAGACCTTCAACATGCAAAGAAATTAAGAGGAGGAGGAACGATATGGGAAGGCAAAGGTCCCTTATGGTTACAAGAATTCCTTCCTTCCGGACTTCCTGATTTCTAATAAGGTATTGGACAAACGCCCATCGGAACCCTGCCATCAAAGAAGCAAACGAGATGGTTCCGAATCCAATAATATCAAAGCTTGTGTTTTTTATTGACGTGAGAAACACTCCCACGCCAATGGTGAATATCGTCAGAAAAAACGTTATCGATGGTTTCTCGATCCCAAGTGCAAATCCAAATAACAGAATAAACACCGGAGAAGAAGACTTCACCATTGTGTAGAATGCAAGGGTTGCCGACCTTAGAGATATGGATGAAAGGCCTATGTCTGTGGCTCCTGCAAGGGCACATGGAAACGAAGGCCCAAAGTAATTAGGCTTTGGAGCTTTTTCCTTCTGAAACCTCAGGGCTGTGGATGCTCCGAAAAAATGGATCAGGTTCTGCATGGACGCCTTGAACAAGGGAAAGGAGAAATTGTATGTCTTTTTGGAAAGCAGAAACGATGTTAGATATCCCAGGCTTAATGACAGAACATAATACATGAGCACTAATCCCAGTACTCTGATTCTGTTCATTCCTCTTGAGTGTATTTTCTTTGGAGAGTCTTTTCTTCACAATGTTTCAAAGCCCCATCCAATCACATTGTTGTGTCTGGAACAAATGAATTCTGGTTTCTATAAATATGTTTTTTTTCCTAGGCCCTACCTCTCAAGCCAATCGGCTTTGATCAAGTGTAGTATCTGTTCTTGCCAGTGTAAGAACTGGCATTATCCGTAAGGATAAATTCATCGAATTTTTGGATGGCAGGGTGATGTAGAGGAGCTTGAGCGCTTGCGTTTCGGCCAATCTACTTGAGGTCTGCAGGCTTCTGGGCTGTAGAGCCTAGGAAAAGCCGTTTTTTTGTAATGTTTTCTGTTCTATTTCTTTTATCCAAGGATCCCCAACTCAAAGAAATGAAGTATGCGGAGATCATCATAGGGCCTCCTGGAAGCGGGAAGTCTACCTATGTCATGAATAAAAAGACATGGCTCTCCCATAGAAGTCCATACACAATAAATCTTGATCCGGGGAATTCCAACTCCAAGGAGTTTGACTATTCGATATGCTCCATCTCGTCGTCTTCGGTATATCAAGAAAAACATGATGTTGGGCCTAACATGTCCACAAAATGCATTTTAGAGGAATTTGTTACTCGTATCGATGAGTTCTTCCGGGAGAACATTGAAGATACAGACCACTACGTCCTAATAGATTTTCCAGGACAGGTGGAATTTTTTATATCCAGCGATATTCCCAACAGAATCATCAGATATCTTAAAAGAAATGGATATTCGGTTGTGGTTTTGAATCTTATCGACCTGGTATTCTTCTCGAACAGTCACTCGCTGGTTTCATCGTATCTAATCTCGACATTGTGCCTCTGTCTTCTTGAGTCGGCCCAGATCAACATCATCAGCAAATGCGACAATTGGAAAAGTCTTGAGATGGAGTATCCGTTGGAAGAGATTGCATCGTTGGAATGTCTAGAGGAGATTCCGAGGAAGAAAAAGTTGTATAGTGAGATGATCTCTTTTGTCCTCAACCAAGGACTGCTACTGTATGAAATCCTGGACTATGACAATCCAGACTCTGTTCTAAATCTTCAGGTTGGCATAGACAGAGCAAGCGGGTTGTTTTTTGAAGACAACTACTTTGACACCGAGAAAATAACAAGGATTCCTTCCAGAGATGAGGTTTTCTCAAAATACAAATCCTAATAAAACTTATAAGTAAGCTTTTTGTTTTCATAGTATTTGGGAGTGCAAAAGAAATACCCTTCTCCAAAGCTACGGAACAAGGACAATTCCTACTTCTGCCATTTGGAGGCACAAAAAGAGCTCCAAGGAAACATGAGCCTAATGAGCTCATGTGCCATGGAGTCATACATTTTCATTTAGAGTTTTTACCACAAATCCAGTTTACCCAGAAACCGATCAATGGATAGTATATCTCTCCATATGCCTATTTGCCATCTAAAAGGGAAGGAAATTCTGATTGGTGATATCTAAGAAGATATAACATCAATTAAAAAGATGTCCATGAAAAGTATTCCATACGATGGCGATCTCGAGATGAGTGAAGAACAGGATGAAACCAATGTGTCTGTAACGATGCCTAGAGAAACCATGGAAGACTCTAGGTTTTGTAAGATTTGCTACTCATTAAGAAACCCAATAAATATGAAGGACGACTTAATTTCTCCTTGCAATTGCAAAGGATCCATCGGGCTTGTCCACGGGGTGTGTCTGAAGATGTGGAGATACAGAGGTAAAAGAATCAAGGACATAAGAAAGTGTGAGCAATGCTCTTCATTCTATAAGCTGGACAACGAAGTAGTCCCCCACAGGATTGTTGTCTCGCTTGCAACTATCGGTGTCTTAGTCCTAATATACCTGGTGTCGACCATCTTGTTTAAGTCGCTGGTCGATGCATTTGCCATAATAATAAGAGACTTCTTCTTTACAGATGGCCATGGATTGGTAGACCTTGAGATGGGAAGAGGCCGAGGCCTTGACTATGTTTTTTTTCAAAAGCAATCTTTCACAGAATACAAATTTATTGAGACAAATGGATTTATATATCTTTTTATCACAGTTATGCTCTACCAGATCTTTTCAAGACTAAGTTTCTTTTCGATATTCAACTACATGTTCACATTTTGGAGGCTAAACCAATTTGACTTCGCAGTAGACAAGATTCTCTTTGGATTTATGTCTATGTATTACATGAAGAAGGCATACAACGACATCTACAGTAGGGTTGACTCCGGGCTTATCTTCTTTCTGAACTATAAATAGAGACGGCATAGCTCGGGATGCTTCATCACAATTAAACTATCTTTTCTAATACAGTAGACATCTAGAAAACACTTTATATCCCTGATGTTTGTGCTAGTTGAGACGGTGTATTTTATTCTCTTGCCAATAGTAACAGTTGCTTCTCACATGTTCATGAACAACCTGACAAGACACGGACACATACCCCAAGGAATATCAAAGAATAACTATCAGTATTTTTACGCATACGGCCTGATTCTATCATTGCTACTACCGATGAAGAACATCTATCCACTTCATCTTGGACGTAGGCTTGCAGAAACCAAGGTTTTCAAATACTCTAATAGAAGCAAAATGAGTATCCTGCACTTTATTCACGGGCTGTTGTATTACACATTCGTTTGTGCACATCTTAGGAACAAGAGAATTGGAAACGTATATGTGTTTCTATTTCTCAATATCCTTCAGCTGGTTTCCCACTACTATGTCTTTGTCCGAAAGACGTTTGTGTACACCCATTACATTGTTGAGGTGATGATATACGGATTTATTTGTTGGGAAGTTAGAACAATACAAATGCTCTTCAATTTGCTGTATGTATTGTCTTTTGTATTTTCGACAATTATGAACAGAAGGACTTGCAGAAGTAAGATATTTTCCAAATAACGAATATCCCCGTGATGGATTTCAATCTTCTTAACCAAAAACTAACAGGGAAAACCGAGGTAGGACTTCTATCCACAGAGGATTATAAGCATATGATCAAAGATGTTTATGACTACATAAGAGAAAACCATCCCCGTATAGACACATTTCTACTTCATGGAGAGGGTATACTCTGCCCTTTAAAAGCTCGGAGTTTTGAATTTTTCGTGCTTCTTGGAGTTTATTGCCCTATCCATCCTTTTAAGGACTTCATAAGTATAGAAACACACATGTCTCAGGAAGACAAGAACAATCTGGAGTCGGACTCTCGGTGTATAGTTTATGATTCAAGCTATGGAGTCCTTTCCTTGAAAGAGTCTGAGGAAATGTATTCCAGAGATGTTCTTGTGGTGACTAGGAATCAAATGTTCTATGACTATTACCTCTACAAATATAATGCCAGGTCTTTCTACGAATTAGAAGGGCGAGACCGAATGCAGTACCTTGCATCTAAATGCAACAAAGGAGAGATGGTTCGGGATCTGCAGGTATTTGCAATAATATTTACATCGAGGGTCTACGAAGAGTTGGCAAGGTCAATAAGGAAAAAGCTTATTTCCAGGCGTAAGAATGCATACCTCCTGTTTCTAAAGGATCTTTCGTATGAAAGAATGATAACAATAGAGGGAACCGAATGCATTGTGATTGTTGATTGCCCTTTCTTTGAGTGTTCTCTTGAAATGCACATTCCTGTTGTAACGCCTTTTGAAGTTGAGTATGCGCTTTCCAGAGAGTGGAGAAGATTTGATAAAAACTCATTTCGTGTGGAGGATGAGGCTACGAGCAACTGCAAAGAACTGGATCTTGTGGAAAGAGCCGGGAAGATTCTACTAAGATCTTCTGGACAAATTGTTCCGTTTTCCTATGAAGAAGAAGACATGGATATCCATAGCGGAGAAAGTGGGATTGCATGTAGGTACGACCATGAAGGCGTGTGAAGGGCTAACAATAGAGGAGGCTATGGGCAGTATTATTTTTGTAGTAGGACATGTTTTTTGGATAGAAAAAGGTAGCAAACAAACATATGGTATAATTTAAAGATAAAAACTTTTGGCGATCAAGATTCCATTACTTTTTAATCAAGGATCTTATTGAGCGGAAAACATTTACAATCACCATTGATGGCTCGGATTCCTTGATTTTCTTGGAACCCTTCTTCTTCGGGGCACTCTTATGATTGGCCATGAAGGCTAGATATTTAATACCGAAATATATCAAGTCGAGTGCTAACAAGCCAACCACAATGGACATTAAAATTACATAAAGATTGTTTCTGAAGTTCTCTTTTCCCCCAATATATAGGTATGAGTTGGCAAGTATAAAGTCATATGCAGGTTTTTTGTTTTTCAAGATGTTGTAAGCTTCAGTCAGGAGAGCTACAGCATCCTCTCTTTTCTCGATGCCAGGAATAGGTCTCGGGCGCTTCATCATTTTTTGGTATAGCTTCTTTACAGTGTTGATAGATGTGTTTTCTGATACCCCAAAAACCTCGTAAAAAGTGCTGTACTTTGTCTGTTCGTGAAGCCTTTTGATGGCCATAAGTGTGGAGTTAAGATCTTCTGGAATTGCCATTGCAAGTGCTACAAAAAGAGACAGATACTTCATCTGGGGTTACAAACAAAATCAAGGAATTTACTCAAGGCCCTAAAAATGTCCGGAATAATTTATGAAAACAGGGGAGTAAATACGGAATACACGGATGTCTTTTCTAGCCTGGTAGAAGACCTGAAGAACGATGTTCTATCGTTACAACTCACAAACTTCGATGACGTAAACCATTTGTACAAGACAGAAGGAAGATGCTCTATGAATGTAAAGGATCTGGAGGATTACACAGAAAGCACCCAAGTAAAGAATATCGATTATAATGGCCAAAAATACATTTTCATGAGAGCCATCAGTGATGATGCACAACCTTCTTTGATATTTATCAGCGTGGATGGAGACGAAAGAGGACGAAAAAGAGGACTGCTGGTGACATCCTTCTGTGAAATCCTCAAGATGATTGTTACTTTCGATTATCAGGTTGCCAACAGCGTAACAGCCAGGATCTTCAAGGTTCTTGAAGAATATTCTTGCGAAGAGGAGTGAAGGAAAAAGCCTTTAGAATCCTTCATGATTAAATATTCATGATATTTATATGCCCATTGGTACATTTATTAGGCCTTATGAGGATAACATCGTTCAATGTTAACGGGATCCGCTCCTTCAGTAAGTATATAATGAAGAGCCACAGGCTGAGGTTCAATGATTATGTCAAGGAAACTCTCAAGGCAGACATTCTATGTGTTCAAGAAACCAGAGGAAACAAGAATGCCTTGAATGAGTTCCACTCTCTCAAGGACTACATCACATTTACAAGTACAAACAAGAGAAATAGTGGAAGGTCGGGTGTTTCAACAATTGTATCAAAAAAACTGTATTGTCGAGGGATCCTCCCCTCGCCATTTTCGGAAGAAGGGAGATCGTTGCTAACCGACCACGGGGATTACAAGGTCCTGAACCTGTATTTCCCCTTTTTCGACGAGAATTCCGGGAAGGATAAATCCGAAGTGATTAAGTTTTATAATGAAGTTGGGAGGTTTATTAGGATGCATGAAAACATGGTTATCTGCGGGGACTTTAATGCAGTATATTCGATTGTGGACCATTACCAATTCTACAATGAACTTCTACGTATACAACGCATGGGGAGGACGGGATGGACGAAGGAAACAAGACGAATGAAGAAATGCCCGTCCAAGACCGAGCTTCCTTATGAATTTTGCAGTGAAGATGCATTAGAAGCCTATTTCTTTGAAGTACAACAAAGAAAGTGGCTAAAGAATCTAGTGGACTCGGGGGAGTATATAGATACTTACAGGATTCTGCATACAAGGCCTGAGTCGTACACATGCTGGAACACCATGCTTAACCTGCGCCCTCGCAACTTGGGTACGAGAATAGACTACATTCTTATTCCATCGGGTTTCTTCTACAAGCTCAAGGATTGCGATATACAACCTAAGATCTACGGAAGCGACCATTGCCCAGTGTACGCAGAGATGGATTTTAAGATCACAGACGATGGAAATAACATCCTAGACAAAAGAAAAAACAACATACTTGATTTCTTTGGGTCCTGAAACAAAAATGACAGTCCTACTTAAACAGCCTTCCTTATGTTTTCAGAAACTATGTTTAGATGATTTCCATTAATCTTCCATAGAGAACAATTGGACAGTACTATAATCGCACCCACCTTCAATCCAAATTCGTCAACCACTCTCTGGGAACAAGACCCGTATATGGAGTCGCTTTCGTCTACTAGCTCTAAACAAGCTACATCTCCTCCAAACATGTCTAGTTTTTTGATTATCCCTGTAAACTCTCCTTCAACCTTATACTTTTTGCTTTTCTTTATTTCATCTATGTCCATTTTGGCCTGTATTTCTCTTCTTATCTGCTTTAGTACATTAAAATCTAACTTCATGATGTGAAGCGGCGTAGAAACTTGGGAGGATGTAAGCTCATGGATATCTTCTTCATCTTCATCTAAGGTTTTTTCGACTTCCTCCTGGTTAAATGGGTTATGTGGATCTTCGTCAGACAGGTCTTTAGATGCGGTGTCGTCCATAGGATGGTCACTATCATTTTCTAAGGAACTTGCTTCGTCTCTCTCTTTTGTTTCTGTGTTTCTAATCTGTGAAATTAACTCGTCCATATAAGCAATGGTAATTGAAGGGATTCTATCTAAAAAGAATTTGGAAACTGATTTAATGTCTCTTTAGCAAGGACTGATCAAATAGGAACAAACCTACGCCTTCTCCTCCACATCTTGTGCAGTTGACATATAAGTCGTTGAACTCCGAAATAGATTCTACCTGTTCGGCGATAAAATCCTCCAAGAATTGGACAATGGTCTCATCTCCTGCTTTTGCAGCTATTTCAGAAATAGTCAATATATTGTCAAGCACAGTCTGCTCAAACTCTTTGGAGGCCTTGAGAATATCACTTGTCTTTTCATACTTCTTTATGTCTGGAGCCTCTATGGTCCTGAACTCAATATTCAATCCTCTCATGTTCATAAAGTCAATGATTTTTTGTGCATGTTCGTTTTCCTCAAGACTGTTTTTCTTGAAGAAGCCAGCCAGTCCTTTGAGGCAGACATTGGGGTCTTCAAAATGGGCAGCACATGCAGTGTAGAAGTAAAATGCATTGTACTCCAATAACAATTGAGAAGAGAGGAGTAGGCCTGCTTCCATTTTCCATTCATCAGTTGAAGCTTCTCTTGTCTCGGGATTCATTGTATAGTAAACAAATATGTTGTTAAGAGTAGTTTCATCTTCTTTGAGATGATACTTACTCCAGAAATATTTGCAGAAAGAAAGAGCCCTGATGAAGCAGAGATACACCTTTTTAGACATCAGAGCAACAGTCAACGAGTTGAAGCCTAGACTGGTGGGAAAGTTCATCCAGAACTTCTATACGACATCTCAGAGAATCATCTACATAAAGTTCAGTAACAAAGATATCCTCCTTGTCGAGCCGGGTGTTAGAATCCACTTGACGCAGGAGCATGACATGGACATTTCCCATTTCTGCAAGATTCTGCGAAGAAAGGCCAGAAGAGACAAGGTTGTTGATATATATCAATGCGGATTTGATCGGGTGGTTGTTTTAGAGCTTGGAAGGCAGAAGATTGTATTTGAATTCTTTTCAGGGGGGAATATTTTGATTGTAGAAGATGGAAAGATAGCAGAAATATTTCGGGTTGTCAAGGACTTAGATATTGTCAAAGGGTCAGAGTATGTGTTCAATAAGGTTGACTTTGACCTTAGCATTGATGCTTTTATCAAGAACGATCTGAAAGATTTTCTCCCCCTAGACGACCTCCTGGTCAAGAAGGTCTTGAACGAACTAGGCACCCGGATCAAGGCTGATCCTATAGACATGAAAAAAGCAGCACAGAACGGTATTCCGATAAAGGAAGATGTCAAGAGCATATTCTTGGAGTTCATGAGTGAGTTCCGAAAGACGATGGAGGATATTCAAGGATATGGAGGTGTTATCATGGAAAAGGGAAAGCCATCGAATCTGATTCCATTTAAGGCTGATGGGGCAAAGGACTTCAACACATTTAATGATGCTGCAGAGTATTTCTTTCAAGGGAGAAAGAAATTTGGAAAGAACGATAGAGAGACAAAAGTGGATAAGGTGAGAAAAAGACAAGAAAACTATATGAAGGAGATGGAGCAGCAGGGAGAATGTTATAGGAAGAAGGCAGAGCTATTGGAAAAAAATGCGGATCTTGTTAACCGAATCCTGGAGATCTTCAAAGTTGTTAGAAAAAACAAAGTGAAATGGACGGATTTTGAAAAGTTCCGAGAACAAGAGAACAAGAAAGGAAGCGAGGTTTCCAAGGCTATTGTGAAGACGGATTTTGTATCCCACACATGTTGGATAACTTTAGAAGGAGAAGAGATTCCGATTGATTTTAATATCTCACTATTCAATAATGTAAGCGAGTTTTATCAAAAAAGTAAGAAACTCGAAGAGAAGATTAGGAAGACTAGAGACAGTCTTGGAGAAGTGCTAAAGAAGATAGCGCCAAAGGTGGAGACTAAGAAAATCACAAGAACTCTGTATTGGTTTGAGAAGTTCCATTTCTTCTTTTCTTCAGACGGTGTACTTGTGATCGGGGGGAAAACTGCCCAGCAGAATGAAATTCTTGTTAAGAAGCATCTAGAGCCTACAGACTTGTACTTCCATAGTGATGTACATGGTGCTTCAAGTATTATTGTCAAGAAGCCTACAGAGAAGACTATTGTAGAGACGGCATCGATGGCGCTTTGTATGTCAAGATGTTGGGAGACAAATGTTGTTTCTCCTGTATGGTATGTTTATGGTGAACAGGTTAGCAAGACGGCACCTTCAGGGGAGTATTTGGGAAAAGGGTCTTTTATGATAAAGGGAAAGAAGAACTATGTGGATTGCCATAAGATAGAGTATGGGCTAGGATTGTTATTTCGAGTTTTCGAGGATATTGAAAAGCAGGTTGAAAACATGAAGGTTGATGAGAAGGAAAACCACAAGTTTGTGAGCGATCCGGAGGGGATGGAGATTGTCCATTCGATGCCTGTGTGTGGGCCTTGGAGTGTCATATCGACCTACAAATATAAAGTCAGGCTTGTGCCCGGAAGAGAAAGAAAAGGAAAACTGGTGCAGGAAGTATCGAAAAGATTTGTTGGGCAGGCGCCTGATAGCGAGAAGAGCTATGTGAGAAGTATATCGGTAGAAGAATACATTAACGTTCTTTTTGGAAATGTCCGAATAGGAAAATGATGTCTGATTAAAGATTATAAAGAATGTTTTTAGACGCCCCTCAAAGCAGAAGAAGGGATGTAGCTTGTGCAAAGTCCTTTAAACGCTTTTAAACAAAGCACCAGAGGCAAAACATTCATGTGTTCCTAATAGTGCATGAACACCTATCCTCTGGAACATTTTTATTGTAATTTTTCGTTGTATAAATTTTTTTCTGATGGGCTTGGAGGATGGGAGAGCACGAGACAAAGAGAAGGTACTCGCTTAGAAGAAGGAAGGATCCTTCGAAGGAGGTTACAAGGGCTAGAGGATCCAAGGTTGAGAAGGATTTAGACTTGGGTAGAACAGCCTTGATCGGGAAGTGGCTGGAGAAGCTAAAGGACCTTGGGCTGAATAGCGAAGAAAATACAATTCTAGAGAAGAAGAGTACGAGAGATGGGGAAGAGGTGTTTGGAGCTTCTAATAAAGAGGATTCCTGTATTGAGGAATGGAAAACGACATCAAATGAGGAGAGAAAGGAAAAGATTCGGCAGTTTGGTGGGATATCACATTTAGAATTTAAAGGACTGAGTCTAAATTTCCATCTTTATCTTCCAAAGACTCTCCAGAAGTTGTCAAGAATATTCCGCGTCTTAGAAACAATTCAACGCTTTAATACAGCAAGAAACCTGACAACGATTTTTATAAAATCGTTAGGATGTATAGAAAATCTTGTTAAACAGCGAGTGCAGGTGGAGGACATTGAAAGAATGTATTACATAGCTCCGAGGCTTTTTGGATTCAAAAGGATAAATATTCACCATGACGGAAAGGAAGTTAGGACTTTTGTCATTTATATTAATGGAGAAGCAAGGGAATTTAACGAAGAGCTTGAGAGGTATGTTAAAGATTGCCACCTAAAGTTTCTCAAAGAGAGGGGATATGATTACAATGGAAATGGATTCCATCCTGAATTTGACTTTGAAGAGATCCCCTTGTATAGGAAGCCTTTATTTCCTGAAGAAGCTCAAGAGGAAGAAGCCTCTGGAAACGAAAACCTTATTCCGGTGAAAAGAAATCTTAAAATAGAAGAAGTAGCCAGGAAAAGAGCATCTACCATATTGGAAAGGATAAGGGAGAAGGAAAGGATGAGAAGAGAGGAGTTTATGAATAAATCTAAGGAGGAAGAGGATAATGTTCTTTTGAGCAATAGAATCCAAATCCTATTTAAGTCAGAAAACAAGCGTGCAATTCCAGTTAGTAGAGTCGTGGAGCTATTGAAGATATTTGATGGAGCAAACACAATTAACAGAATCATCAAATGGGATTCCTCTCTGTTTTACATAAAAACCATGAACGGAACGGAGTACCTTGTCTCTAAAGGCTAATGTAAGCTTGAATGAATATTTAGATTTTTATTTTCTTCTTCTGGACTCCATGGTATTATAGCCCCCTAGGACATGGAATAGATCCTTTATGAAATACTTTAATTACTTTAAAAGTCTCGGATAGGCTAAATGTTCTTTCGCCTAGCATATGTTCTTGGGGATGATATACAATTAGGTTATAAAGCTAAGACATTTTGGGCAAAGACCCAACCAAAAGATTTCCGTCCTTCATGGGAATTGGCGGCCGGTTTATTTCCGTAGTACTCATGCATGCTGAGAAGTTTTCTGGTAAGAATCCTGTGCTTGGAGATCCTTTGTCTTTGGTTTTATCTATTCTCAAAGAAAAGAGATTTTTTTCTAATTTATTCTGGAGAATCCTTGGAACCTCGAGGCTGCCTGAAGCTTTCATCAGGGTGGCAGTTAAGGCCTGTTTTTTAATAACTTCGTACTCCAACAAAGAGGAATTGAAAGAAGTAGGACGATAACCAACTGCTCTTGGATTTAAACAGAAGGACTTGGAGCCTGATTTATGTTTCCAACTGGAAGTGTACCCTTGCTAAGTTTTCCCACTCTATATATTCTGCATATGTAAATGTCCTTATGGCAATATCTCCAGAGGAAATTTTTCATATTGCCCACGAAGAGCTTGTTGAGATAGAACCCACAACGTCAATACCAGAGCTGTGTCTTCTAGAGAAGACTTATCCGGCGCTGATGCCCTTAGATATAGCAAGAATTCCGCTATATGCAGCCCTACTTCTGAAAAAATCGAACATGTGCAAGATAAGACTTCCATCGTATCTGCAGATAGAAAATCTTAAGGCGACAATGGATGCCGAAATACAAAAAGTCGATGAATACTCTCAGATCCATCCATATTTCTTTCCTCTTGCAGAGAAGCTTCTGGAATGCTGCTACAATGTTGAGAACATAGAAGAAAGTAAGGTGATTGTTGAAAAGATCAAGGAAATAAGACTTGCAAAGACACTCAAAGGTATCAAATGCTTGGATGGAAGAGCTTTAAACATGAATAATATCACACTATTTGAGTTTAATGAGGTTAAAGAGCTTATCATCGGATCTGTGGAAGCAGGGCGGAAGATTGAGGCCTTGTCAAAAAACCAATGAAGTCAGTATACGCATTACAAACGACTGAGAATTGGAAACCTTGTTTCATGGAGGAACTCCCTGAGTCGTCTTATCTGCGATGAAACAAGTAGGAGTAGTATATAACTACTTTGAAAAGGTTTAGTAACATATGAGATTCCAGAAGTATCTGAGGAGAAATGTATATGCACCGTATAAGTACAATTACCTTGATTACGAAAATCTGAGAGAGAAGTTTAGGGAGAAAGAGTTTACTTCGAGCGATGAAGACGAGTTCGTCAAGGACCTAGATTCCAACATAAAGAGAGTTTTTGGGTTTGTTGAATCCAAGCATTCCGAATTTGTACAAAGGCTGAAGACACTAGAGAAAAAATCACATAGAGAGGCAAAGACCAAGATAAAGGAAATGGCCGAGGAGATGCGGCATTTTGCAGAGTTTATAAGAATCAACGTCATAGGATTCAAAAAGCTCTTGAAAAGACATGATAAGCACACCAAGTACAAACTTCTTCCCTCTTACAAACCGATGCTAAAAGGGAAGATTAGATCTATCGAGGGTCTTGACGAGTTGATATACAAGGCAAGTAAGATTTCTCTTAAAGTTTCAGAGATGAAGAAAAGAGAAGTTGAAAGCAACAGCACGTTTATAAGAAGAACCGACAAGTATTGGGTCCACAAGGAAAACTTAGTACCTGTGAAGTTTTATATTACCCAGCATCTTCCAATATATGTTTTCACAAAAAACAACGATGGAAAGAGTCCGTACAGTTCATGGGACAAGAGTTCGCATGACTCCTGCATATCGTCTGTTTACTTTGATAACGTAACATTCGATCTTTATAGTGAGAGACTTAAGAAACTGCATCACTCAGAGGCCATCAGGATAAGGTGGTATACCTCTGAGGACCCGGAAGTGGTGTTTGTCGAAAGGAAGAGACACGAAGATGGATGGACTGGAGAGTCAAGCAAGAAGTTAAGATTTATGATAAAAGAAAAAGACGTGCTTAAATACATTAATGGAGAAGATGTATGGGAGGATGTAGAGAAACTGAACAAAAATGAAGACGTAAGAACATTGTATGAAGAAATACAGTCGTCTATTATCAATAGGGGGTTAAGGCCTGTTGTCAGAACGTTTTACAAAAGGAGTGCGTTTCAGCTTCCAAATGACTCCAGTGTCAGAGTCAGCCTTGATACAGACTTATGTATGATAAAAGAATGTAGTGATGGTGAAATAGCCGATCCAACCGGTCCAATCCGAAAATGGAGAAGAAGTGATGTGGGATGCGACTTTCCCTTTAGAAATGTCCCAAAGAATGAGATAGTTCGCTTTCCTCATGCAATACTCGAGATCAAAACACAAAGTTTTGACGAGACAAATCCTAAGTGGATTGAAGAGCTTATCAATGGCCCATTAGTGGAGCATGTGCACAAGTTTTCCAAGTATCTCCATGGTTGTGCAGTCTTGTATCCATTTATCCAGGATATTCCTTATTGGCTTCCTCAAGTAACTGTAGACATAAGGAAGGATCCATTTCAGCCAGATGTGGACAAGAAGTCTTTTAAGGATACGGTTCTAGTCGATATTCCTGCAGAAAGTGATCCCAGCAACAGTGAAAAGCTAAGTCCTATAGAAGTACATGGAAAAAGAATATCGATTCCTGTCCGTGTTGAGCCGAAGGTATTTTTTGCTAACGAAAGAACGTTTCTGTCTTGGGTCCAATTTGCCATCTTCTTAGGAGGTATAGGAAGTGCTTTATTGGGCCTTGGGGATGAGAAGGCTAGTCTCTCTGGTTTGATTCTGGTCATTGTAGCAATAATCTTCTCCTTCTATTCTTTGTACCTTTATCTATGGAGGGCCAAAATGATAAGAATGAGGGATCCAGGACCATACGACGATATATATGGCCCTGCTGTTCTTGTCTGTGTGTTTTTAGTTGCTATGGGACTCTCAGTTTTCTTTAAGTTTCCACTAAAGAGAGTCTGAATAAAACAATTTATTTGCCAATGGTTCTTAGAAATTAATGCCTTGGGAGTGGTATTATGTGGTTTTTCCTTACATAAAGAAGTCCATAGCGGGACTGGGGTTTTTACGGAAAAACCTAGAACCGTCAAAGCAGTCGAGAAGCCATTCAAGAGTAAGCCTTTCCTCCACCTTAAGGCTTTCCATCATCTCTTTCAACTTATGATTATATTCTATTACATTTGCAATGTCCTCCTCAAGCTTCTTAAGCTTTGTTTCTAGTTCTTTATTAATTTCTTCCCTTGATTCCATGGAAAGGGTATTTTGGAGTTGAGTTTATTTGTTAGCGAGACTTGCATAGTAAGAGCTTCTCTTATCATCAAACATTCTTTTAAAATATTCCTCCAAAAATAAACATATTCTTCTTGTGTCGTCCTTGCTTGTTTCAACATACTTCTCATAGTACACGACTGCTTCTGTATACATCTTCATGTTCTTATAGGCATCTCCTATATATAGATATCCATCGGGATCGTTCAGCTCTATGACGTTTTTGAAGCATCTAATAGCATCGTCCATCTTATTCAGGTTCATATAGCATTGCCCTAGAGTTGTCCAAACAATAGGGTCGTTACTCTTGTACTCCAAAGCTTTCTTGATAAAGAAAAGGGCATATTCATACATTGTCATCGTTGCATATGCCTGTCCAATACTATACCAGGCCCGGTAGTCCATAGGACACATTTTCAGAGCGATGTTGTAAGAGTTAACCGCCTTTTCCATATTCTTCATTTCAAGATGCTCATGACCTATAAGCGTATGGACTATCGAAGAAGAAGGGTTCAGCCTTACGCTGAGCTGAAAGTATTCAATTGCTTTCTTATGCTCCTTTTTCATAGAATAATAGTTTGCTATGCAGCACATTGTCTCGGATCTATACTTGTTTATGTTCAGAGCATTTTCTGCAAGAAGAAGAACTCTATTATCATTCTTTATGTACAAAGCGTTTGAATAGAGATCGATGTAATCCAAATCATAGTAAAAGGAGTTTTTTGTAATCTTCTCAAACACCTCGATGCATCCTTTAAAATCCTTCTGGTGATATAGAACAGCCCCGGCTAAGTTCGGATATTTCATGTTAATACAGAGTCCGTCCGAGAACTTTCTCCACTTACTTTCGCATACTTCATTTTCAGGAACAAAGGCCGGGGTCCAGGTTTTCTTGATCATCTTTGTACAAAACAGATGCATGAAAAAGAAGTCGCTTAAGCCACCAACAATGCTAATTGATCCTATAGTTTCAGGGGTGGCGATCTCTGCAAGATCCAGATATGCTTCCCAAAACCATGGATTTATCAAAATAACATCGGAGAGAATACGGCAGTCTTTTTTTACCTTACCTTCTATGTAGAGTAAAAACTCGTCTTTTTCGCATCCACACCAATGGACCTCCACAGGTTTATTGAGATGAAGAAGTAGATTTATGTTTCTTATGAAGTTGATTCTCTGGGAACAACATGCACAAAACACGACTTCTTCAAGATGGAGAAGACTGGCCTTGCAAAGGAGAGAGACGTATGCTTTTCTGTACTCCTTTATGTTTTGGTAAGTTAGTGAAAGATACTCCTTCGAGGACAATGTTACTGAAATTTCATCAGATGTTATTCCAACCTTGGACAAGAAGTCAACTGTTTTATGGAGATTGCGTGCAAAGAACTCGGCCATCATCAGGGCTTGGAGCTCCAAAAATTTGTTGCCCAATAAATGGACTTGAAATTGGTCCCTGATGGATTTGGAGAAAGTACGTATTTCTCAAAAGAAGGTTATCAACATTGTATTTGTCGGCCATGTTGATGCAGGAAAGTCAACGATATGCGGGCAGATCCTTGTTCAAATGGGATTGGTAGATCCAAGGACATTGGAGAAGTATAAGGAGATGTCTCGAGAACAGAATAGAGAAAGTTGGTATTTGAGCTGGTGTCTGGACATCAATCCTGAAGAAAGAGAGAGGGGAAAGACTACAGAAGTAGGAACGGCATCGTTTGAGCTTCCTCACAGAAGAATAAATATACTAGACGCACCGGGGCATAACCAGTTTGTATTTGAGATGATAAATGGGGCCAACCGAGCGGATGTGGGGATACTGGTTAT
Organism: Encephalitozoon intestinalis ATCC 50506; assembly: GCF_000146465.1. Classification (NCBI taxonomy): domain Eukaryota; kingdom Fungi; phylum Microsporidia; family Unikaryonidae; genus Encephalitozoon; species Encephalitozoon intestinalis. The sequence goes on from NC_014420.1 coordinate 174,728, forward strand.
ATCTGCAAGGATAAACGAGTTTGAGGCGGGGTTTGAAAAGGGAGGTCAGACTAGAGAACACATCTTTTTGTTAAAGGCCGGAAGTGTCCAAAGGTTGATTGTACTAGTTAATAAGATGGATGATCCAAGTGTGGGATGGAACAAGAGTAGGTTCGATGAGATCAAGGACAAAGTCTCGGCATTTGTTAGAAGGATGTTTCCTGTCCCTGTATTTATTCCTGTTAGTGGATTTACTGGAGAATACATCAAGGACAAAGGATCATGCCCATGGTACGATGGGGAATCTTTTCTTTCGGAGCTCGACAAGATAACAATCCCAAGAAGATCGGATGTGCCTTTGGCAATTACTGTTACAGAAAAGGTAAAGCTAATGGGAATGACGATTTTGTACGGGAAGGTTGAATGCGGAAAGGTAACTCCCGGGATGCCAATAAAAATCCTGCCACACAATACAAAGAACTTCATTTCGTCTATAATGGATGATGAAGATGTTGAAATTGAGGAAGGGAATCCAGGAGATGTTGTGAAACTGAAGCTAAAGGAGGATCCAGATGATGTATCAGTTGGAACTAAAATACTAGATCTCAACAACATGGATTACAGATCTACACAGGAATTTACATGTGGATTAAACATACTCGACGTCGATACAATAATAAGCTCTGGGTATACATGTATTCTTCATGTAGGAATTGCTACCGTTCAGTGCAAAATAAAAGAAATAAGGGACATCAATAACAAGAAGATCAGATTCTGCCGCCATGGAAGTAAGGTTCTTGCAAAGATAGTGGTTTCATCTCCTATCTGCGTTTTTCATGGTAACAAGGATGAAGAAGAAAGACAGAGATTTGCACTGAGGCTCGAGAGTAAAACCATTGCTGTAGGTGTAATAAGAACCGTAAAAGAATAAAACACTCCGGCTTAAGAATCGCTGACTCCTGGAGGATTTTTATGAAAGTTCGGAAAGTCTTTTAATTATGAGAGCTTACCCTGTTCGGATTGAATCCATATCTGATCTTTCTTCCTTGAGAAGAGCGGACTCTAACTATCTTGGCGTGGCACGCACAAGACACGCAGAACTGTGACTTATAGCCCATCCTTGGAACTTCAAACACTTCGTAGATGGTTTTCTCTTTCAGATCATCAAATGAGGCCTGTTCAATGAGAGACTGAATCCTAAATCTTTTGATTGCCTTATCCTTAGGTGTTACACTGCCGCACTTATCGCACTGGATGGGCTTCACACTTCCTCTGTTCTTCTTTGATCTCCCGTGGTTTCTTCTTTTAACTGTCTATAAAATTAGAATGCTTCGCCTATCACTTACCATTCTTAAGGGCAAAAATTTTCGAGTCAATGAACTTTGCCATTCGCAGGTTTGATCAAGTGCAGAATTCTGTTCCACCAGCCATTCCATTCTTAAAGACGGAAGAGAAATGATCCAATTCTATTTTAGTTCTTTAACTTTTAAATAAGGTACGTACTTACCCCAAACAATAACAGAACCTTGCATTTGGATGAGCTTTCTAGAATACTTATCAACAATAAAAAGACATCTTCTATCCCAGAAGCTCCCGGGGACCTATAGATCCGAATCCAATAGGAACTTCCAGGCAATATTCTTTACCTTAGGCCTTCTAAACCTGATCTTCGGGGTGATGGCAACACTTGTTTATGCCAGCCTACTGGAGGAAATCATTCCATACACAGACAGTACAAGTATCGATGTCTATCTTCCCAGTGGGAAGATTTATCTTTTTTTGGAAATGAGAGAGTTCTACCAGACCAATCTGAGATACAGCAAGAGCATCAGCCATCCTCAGCTCCAAGGCAAAAGGCCGAAGAATCTCCAAGCGGCTAGACCATTAGCTTACGACGATGGAAAGGTTATATATCCTGCAGGACTTCTCCCAAACAGCTTCCCTCACGACACATATGAGATTGATGGAGTAGACGTTGAGACAGATGGAATTTCATGGGAATCAGAAAGAAGCACAATGAAGCCACCGTCTTATACGAGGGATGAAGTTGTTTCTCCTCCTCTTTGGCCTGTTTATGATGATATTCCGGACCTAAGCCAAAATGAGAGGTTTATCAACTGGATTTATATATCTCCCTTTCCAAGCTTCAGAAAACTCTGGGGAGTAGCTAATGTAGAAACAGAAGGAACATACAAACTGAATATCACATCTATATTCCCATATGGAAAGAAAAGAGTGTGTCTCTTGCAATCATCGGTCATAGGGCCCAAGAACTATTTCTTGTCTATTGGGTTGATTTTTGTAGGGCTGGGGATGATTCTACTCTCTCTCCACGGCCATTTTTTGTGATGAAAGTCCTACAGATAGCATTCTTATGATTGAATAAATTAGATCCTTTTAATTGTAATACTCTAGACTTCCAGAACGCATTCTTTGCTTACCTGTATCCAATCTAACTAGTGGTCTTCATAATGTCCTTATAAGATATCATCGAGTCTCCCGTAACATAAATTCTAGACTTCCCTTTCATTTCTGTATTATAATACTCATACAAAGCCCTGTATTCCGAGTAGGTTACTCCTCCCCGGACATATACTATCATGTAGTCCATTGGATTCTCCGATTCTCTTATCTCTAAGAAGTATCTATCATCAAGCCTACTTGTCCACCAGTGGCGAGCAATTCTTTTGATTGCAGGCTGATATCCTAGCTTAACATCAATACCATCGTGAAATCTGTATCCATAGCATCTTGGTATGGAAGCTCCAATAGAATATCTTCTTGTAAACGACTCCACTTCTTCTATAAGGTCTGGATATTTCTTAGCTTCGTCATTGGGATTTCTTTTGTTTCGGAGCGAGTATATTATAAGCAATTTACTCCGCTCCATAATAGAAATATCCTTTCTTGTAAGGTACTCGCCAACCTCTTCTTTACTAGTCCTGTTGTTTTTTAAGATGTTCATCTCGGTTTCGCTTAGGTCCTTAAGCCTGAGGCATGCTCTCATCACATAGCCATGCTGAGAAAGGTGTGCCTCTAGCTGCCGGGAAATCTTAGTGTTTTCTTCCAGATCATCGAAGACAAAGTCATGAAGCTTCTTCTTCTTAAACTCGGCCTTTTTGATTAAGCCTTTGATATCTTCCGAAACTTCATATATGTCCTTAAATTTAGAAGCATTGAAAAATGAATCATCCACTACCGAATAACTTTTCTTTCCTATTTGAACAACACCGTTCTCATAATCTGCATGTTCATAAAGTAGAGATTGATACCTCCATTCATATAACAACGGAGTATATATATCGAAAGTTCTGTCTAGGATTATGAGAGTCCCTCCTTGCTTGCTCCCAAGACTCATAAGCCTGGTGTTCAGTGAATCTGCATCTTCTAGCAGCAACTTGTCTCCCACTTGAACCTTAATTGCTGGGACTCCTCCTAGATTCATGATAAGGGAAAAAAGACCATCCAAAGTTCTTTTTCTTATGGAAGGGGATACTTGATTACTTGTCTTTGCTCTGTGGAAGGTATACAGAAAATCATCTTGTCTAAAGAAGTCAATATATATTTCATGAACTTCGGAGATAACACAATATATATCGCTCGTAGCCAGTATTTCCAGCATCAAGGAATCCATCTGATTCGTAAATAGAACAATATATCTCTCATAGAATGGATTTGCCACCTCTTCTATCAGCCATCTTATACTCTCAGGCCGTATTACTGCCATGCAGGTAATACCTTGAATCTTTTCCCTTCTTTTGTTCATTATATTATCAAATAGGAAGTAATCGTTCTCGAGAAATCTTGAATGAGGAATTATGTTACTAAGGATTATCTTGGTGTCTTCATCAAATAAGAGGGCCTTAACACCCTCTCCCATTTCCAATATCTCATCAATCTTTTTGCTGAGTAGATCATCGTGCATGGCTTCCAAGTGTTTGTTGGATTGCTCTATTTCTCTGTTTCAGAATCATATCCAAAACTAGAAATCACTCTGTTTCGAAACCACATCCATTAGTTTTACATCTTTTATTTCTTAGATAGAAAGCTTGCCTCAAGAAAATGGAGCTGGCCTTTAGTCCTTTCTTCTCTCTCACTATTGAACAAGGAGTTATATCCACGTCCAAACAACCATGAAAACGCAGACATTCTCTCGACGCCTTTGAGCCAATGCATTGTAGAAATTCTTTCCAGAGGAAGCACTTCTGTGGTTTTTATGAACCATTGGCTGCTATTTCTTAATTTAAATGTAAGATGAGGCCCAATATTCAGGCTGTAACTGTCGTCCTTTAGATAATATGATGTGCGGATCTCAGAGCCTCTGACAACGGCTTTGTTATAGAAAAGTCGATATACCGGGTATCCTAGGTCATAGAAGTCGTGCAAAGATACTTCTGTTTCCAAACCCTTTGTATCATCTTTGAAACACCCTATCAATCCCATGACATCATTCCTCATGCTGACAAGATTCTCGACATTCTTCCGCGGGGTTTTTATTACAACATTGTCCTTGTATGCAGATTTCTTTCTCTCTCTTTCATTCATGAATTTGATATAGACACCATGCTTTTTCATTATCTTTTGGATATTCTTCCCTCCATACCCAATGATCCTTTTATGATGTTTTTCATCAATATAAAAGGTCAACTCTTCAGGAAATTCGTCTTCAATCATTTCTAAGGCATTTTTGAATGCTTCAGAGCGCCCATTTATGACCATATGGACCCGGGAGCTCCCCGGCTTCTTATGTATTCCAATTCCACAACATACGTCTCTCATGATCCTTGTGATTTTTCCATTTTTCTTTCCGCAGAGGAACTCCACTGTTTCTGTCTCTATGTCCATCTCAGCCTCCACATACCCTCCGTTTTCTTCTACCATCCTCAGTAAATTTTGCTTCTCGCTAATGACCAAGAAGGAACTCGTGTCGCTGATATGAAGTACAAAAGCATTATCATAATTCAAATGCTTCATGTTTTTCATCACAACCTTCATTATGTTGTTGTACAATAAATTTATCTTGTTCTTTGCTCTTCGGACTTCATAAAGGTCAAAGCCCTTCAGAACTATCTCTGTGTAGTCGGAGCATATCTTTCTTGTGTTTATGTATGTCTGGGTGTCAGATAGAATATCCTCGATTTCTTTTCCCTTGTATAGAAGCAAATACATAACCTTTTGCGAATCAAGCACAAGGCTTTCAATTATTTTCTCTGGCTCCTTGATATCAAGACCTAAGCCGCTATGGGATATAAGACATTCGTCAGAGTTTATTCTGGAGTGATAGAATATCCTTCCTCCTTTCTCAATAACTTCTTTTGTGGGTATGAGAATTCTCCTAATCTCTGTGGTTCTCCCAAAGGCTTCTTCGATCATTAATAGGATCTTCGTTCGAGCACTGAGACACGCCTTTCTTTTTCCACAAATAAATATTTCAACCTTCCCGCTTATCTTAATGCAAATGGAAGTGTCTGTACTACTCATTATTTCCTTAACTCTCTCCATTATCTCAGCTTTCATGGAGTAAAGACAAAGGGGGATTTCCAGTCTGTAGCAGTATCTAAAGCATCTACTAGCCAGCTCCATCATTTGGTGAATGCCGTAAGGATGGCCCATACTCAGAGATACCTGAACCTTGTTTCCTATGCTTTTAGATACAGAGACATGGCCTATTCCCACAAGAATTTTATGGAGGTCCAAGCATATTCCATTATACATGGACGAAACCATTTCCCTCGGCGTATGTTCCCCTAATGGTATTATGAAAGACAAGGAGGCTCCGTCGAGCTCGGGCACAGTGAAGGACTCGAGCCCCTTTCTACGGTGCTCCATGGTTCTAAGGAACTGTCTGTCTTTTATACGCATAAGCATATGAAACATACATCACATCAGGCTTCTAAAACACGGATTGTAATACCTTATGGATGTTTATTGGATTCCAACATGGAGCAAAGGCTCAGTTTAGTAAGAATGTTTTCTCTAGCTACAGCAGATAATATAACTACAAATAGAAATTCCCATTAGCGATGCAAATAAGGGGACTGAAAGTGGAAGATTGAAGGGCCTTTCCTCAGAAGGATACTTCAGCTTGAGAAGTACAAGACCTATGCATGACAAAGAATAAAACAGAGATATTCCAAATGCTATCTTGTTTACCATCCAGGTTATGCTCTCCAGCTTGGCAAATCCAAAGACAATGAAAGAGAAAGCAATAAGTGACATCACCTCCGTCTTCTTGTTGAATTTCTCTGGAATAAGAGACTCGATAATCCCAGAACCAACAATAAATGAGCATATGAGAGATCCAAAGGTGGGGATAAGTGTAACTATCACCGATAGAATTCTAGGAGTAACTGGGATTCCCACTGCTTTGAAGTATTCGTCGATAAAAAAGACGCTTCCAATAATGTGGTCGTATGGTACCACACACATCATCGATAAACTTATGAGTATGTAAATGAAAGCTACAGCCCATATAGATCCAACTATAGCCCTTGGAAAGGTCTTTGCAGGGTTATGTATTCTGTTTGCAATGTAGTTTCCACAGTTCCATCCGTCAAACGAAAATTGCGTAAAGCACAGTCCCTGAACTATTGACGTTGAGTCTATCTCCACAGTATTATTTCTTTCGTCCAGTATTGCGGGATTTGCAGAATTCTTAATTACGGTAAACGACACCAAAGAAATTCCCAAAAGAGAGACAACAGTGGCAACCTTGAGGAAAAACAGTGCCCTCATTGTCCATGTGACTAGTCTCCCTCCAAAGGATAGAAATATAGTGCATAGAGCTAATACCACGCCAATGCAACAATCTCTTCCAATGTCGTCCTCAAAACACTCATATATCTTGATCGACATAACTGCACAAGACAGTGGTAGGATCAGTAGTATGGAAACCATGGAATAAATAGTTCCTACATGTTTTGAATATGCTCTTCCAAGATAGTTCAAGTCTCCTCCCGGATATGGATAGGTTGCCCCAAGTTCTGCGTAACATAGTCCAAATACTGTTGCAATTACTGCCGAAGCAACTATTAGAAGGATGGAAGAGACACAAGTTCCCGTCTGTGATAAAATATAGTGGGCCATACTAAAAACTCCTATTCCAACCATGTTACATATGGACAAAAACATAAGATCAAACGTCTTGATTTTTTTTTTCATTTACGGGGCTTTGATTCGGAGCTTTTAAATTAAGGGATATGCCGCTGAGCCAAAACTAGTAAAAAAGAATGCCCTATGGATATCGAGTCCGCAAGAGACAATCTAAGAAATGATAGTGTCCCTATAGCAAGGAGAATGAGATCTCTGTTCTATTTACGAAATATATTGGAGCCTGGGTCTGTAGATGCTATTTCTGGGGCATTTACATCCAAGTCCGTTCTCTTGAAGCATGAGGCTGCATATGTTCTTGGACAAATGTGCATAGAAAATTCTATTAAGGTACTTCTAAATGTTTTATCTGATGAAAGCGAGAATGAAATTGTTAGGCATGAGGCGGCGGAAGCACTGGGGAATTTCAAGGCAACAGAAGAGATTGTAGCAGCGTTAAAGAAATACTCCGATCATCCTTTGAAGCCTATTTCCGAGACTTGCTATCTGGCACTTATGAAACTGAAGAACGGAATAAATATTGTGTCCAAGTTTGGATCTCGGGACCCGGCATCTCCAATGGAAGGAAGTTTTGAGGAGGCAAGAAAGATTTTACTGGATAGAAATGAATGTCTGTATAGAAGATACCAAGCGATGTTTTACTTGAGAGATCTAAATACGCTTGATGCTATACATTCTCTTGGGGAGGCTATGAGAGACGATTCATCACTATTCAAACATGAAATATCGTTCGTTTTTGGCCAGATGAGATCAGTGGAATCTATTCCATACCTTATTAAGGGGATGGAAGATGAAAAAGAACATGGGATGGTTAGGCATGAATGTGCAGAAGCTTTGGGAGCGATTGGAAATGACAAGGCTTTGGAGGCGTTGGCCAAATACCTTCACGATCCATGTGACATTCTGAGAGAAAGTGTAGAAGTGGCGGTAGACATTCACAATTATATGACCAGTAACGAGATAGAGTACTGCAATGTACAATGAGATGAACATAGTGAGTTGCATTAGAAGAGAACATGAAACTATGTTGCTTGGGTATTTTCATTAAATTGGTTCAAGATCTTTGGGGAAACTTACAAGATACGCAGTTTATTTTCCAGACAGAGTGGAAATGTAACCTTTTAGTAAAGGAATGAGAAAACACCAATTGGCTAGTACGGTCATTACATGGAATATCTCGTGGTATCCAAATACCTGAGGATATGGATTAGGCTTTTCGATTCCGTAAATGAGTCCTCCGATTATGTATATGGCACCACCCAATATAAAAAGTGAAGTATCCCCGACTGTAATGCTACTCGCAATGATACGGAAGAATGGAATAACAGAAATACCGTGAAGTATATAGACCATAAGATCAAAATGCAGATGCAGCTTTTTCATCAGAACGATCTTTAGAATTCCTGCAAGTGATATTGTCCAGGTCATCAATAGAGCGTACTTTGTATATGTGCCCACTGGAACCAAGGTAAGAATCACAGAAGTCTGGGTACCCGATATCAGAAGGAATATAGAGATGTGGTCCAGCCTCTGGAAGAGGGATCTTATCTTCTCATCCTTCCACGACGTAACATGGTATGTGCTGCTTACACCGAACAAGATCAGCTGAGACAGAAGATATATCATTATTCCAAAGTTGCCTTTTTTATGAAAACAGCAAATAGTGTACAAAAAGGTCTTTACGATGGTGAGATAAAAAGCTATCTGGTGGATCCGTCCACGGAGCATAGGTTTTGGCTTTGTCATTTTGTTGGGTATGAGTAAACTAATTTTAATGCACATCAATCAATGTTGTTGTTGCTTTAAAACAATCCTGAAATGATCGTGCATATGAGAGGGGAGGAGGAATAGAGGAAATTAAAAAGAAGAAGGTAGGCCCCGAATATGAAAAGATCTCAAGATAATAAGAAGGATGAGATACGAAAAGACAAAAACATGAAGTCTCCTTCACTTAAAGAAAAGCTCACACCGGAAGAAGTGTGGAAAAACGCAGCTATTCTCCTAGGGACAAAAAAAAAAGAAGTAGCGCCAAAATCAACACAGGGCATGAAGAGTTTTGACTTTAACGAGGTTTGTACGGAGATTGAGAAAATAAACAAAGAAAGAATCCAGCTCTACGGTAGTGAGCACGAAGAGGGGATAAAAAGGTTTTATGAAATAGAGACTTCAAACTCCCTTGTCCACATTCCTAATTTCAAGAGTTTGGAGAGAAAATATGTTCCAAGAACTCCTGTGGAGACTCCCATCTTCTTTCCCAAAACACCGTTGTATGTGTTTGAGAGCCAGGACATATTTAAGAAACTAGATATAGACACACTTTTCTTTATTTTCTACTCACAGCTCGGAACTGTTCAGCAATACTACGCTGCAGCACAATTGAAGATGTATTCATGGAGATTTCATACAAAATACTTTACGTGGTTTCAGAGGTTGGACGAGCCCAAGCTAATAACAGCAGATTATGAAAGAGGAGATTTTCTATTTTTCGATTATGATGTCACATGGTCCTTCATGAAAAAAAGTGACTTTACATTTGAGTACAAATATCTGGAATGTTCCGAGTGGTAAACTCTCCTTTATGTACTTGTAACCCATATAGCTATCTTGGTAGAAGAAATAAATACTTTTGTTCCTATTTCTTTTTTCTCTTCAAAATTTCCTTGTATATCCTTTGAATTTCTTCTCTCTGCTTTGTGTCTTCAATTTCCTTTCTAAACCACAAGGAAATCAAAAACTTCTGGGGCGGAATCTTCGCCTTGAGAGCCATGCTCATCACCTTGTATGCGTGCCGGAATATTTCAAGCACCAACTGGGAGTTTCTACAAACCGCTGCCACGTCGCAATCGGGATCAGTTGGATCCTCTATGGACAATGTTCTTGTGTCATTCTTTACATATCCGGCCTTGTTTACTGAAATCCTTGCTATTTTGTATGGAAAGTCACATCCATAGTACTGGAAAAAGTCCATAAAAAGAATTCCGATATTCTTAAGAGGGGAGATTTGATTCTCTTGGACAAGCGGATGTAATTGGAAGAAACTCAAAAGAAGAAGAAATTGGGAGTAACTGTTGAGACCTCCTGTTGCTGCATCCGATTGGTTTCTTATTGTAAGAAAGTGCTTTAACAGAATGGCAAACACCTTCATGTAAGGATGCTCCTTCAAGGTGTAGCTTACGAACTTGGCTGCTTCGATTCCATTTGTCTGGTTCACAGAAATATCTATTTTAAACCCAAACACTTTATCGCTAAACTTAAGGATAGGTATTCTGCATTTTCTGATATGAAATAGAGTTTCTTTTCTGATGAAGTCTGCCTTAAGCATGAGGCTTTTTATCTTTGATAGGTACCTATTAGAATATTCCTTATCGTGGTTATTCCCAAGCTGGATATTTATGTCAATATCACTTGATGGAATAATAAGTCCGGTAGTATAGCTTCCAAAAGGCTCTACTTCGGCATTTGGAATCTCACGGACTATTAGCCTTTTGATTTTTTCAAATATATACTTCCGAGAGTTGATTTCTGTTGTTGTAGGTGCTAACTTTTGGTACAGTTGGTGTAGCTCAAGATCGAGTTTTTCCAAGTTTCCAAGAGAAACAGAGGACATATTTGTATCAAGCAATGATTCTATCGAAACCGCCTTGTGAACTATGGGGTTTACTCCTGCTTTGTTGTCTCGAGTTGGCCTAATAGACATCTCTACGGCACAATTTGTATGAGGATAAAAATAAGATGAAATATTATAGAGAAGAAAATTTAATAGACCCATTTCTCATCAAAGAAGGACATTGGCAGAGCTTCGTCCCCAATCCAAAGCTTGATTTCCTTCTCGGCATTTTCAACCGAGTCCGAGCCATGGATGATGTTTTTTCCCGTAGCCATTCCATAATCTCCTCGGATAGTTCCTACAGAGGCTTCCCGAGGATTTGTTTCTCCAATTAGTTTCCTTCCCACAGATACAGCATCTTTACCAACCCACACCATTGCTAGAACCATTCCAGACATCATGTGCTCCACCATTTCACCAAAAAATGGCCTGGCAGACAGATGGGAATAGTGCTGTTCTAGAACCTCTTTCTTTGGAATTACACATTTGGAAGCGGCTAGGTACAGTCCCTTTTCCTCGAATCTTTGGATCACTTTGGACATCAGCCTTCGCTTGATACCTTCGGGCTTGATCATGATAAAAGTTCTCTCCATTTAAAGGGATTCGTTCTTTTCGATTAAATTTTTACCAAGGTATTCAGAATACTAAAACTATTAATTCATCGGTTTATTACTTTCTATAAAAAGCACATAGATATCCCTGCCATATAGAAATCACTTGGTATACCGTACCTTATGTATTTTGGAGTATCTAATTAAACAAAGTCATTTAAGTCGCTGTTTGTCAGAAGCTCTCGGAATTTATCTATAAAATCATCATCCAAATTTAGCTTTTGATGTTTGCTTGTTTCTTTCATCTTGGAGCTTAAATTTTTTCCGTTGCTTCTCTTCTCCTGAACCGGTGAGTTGGTAGTAATAGAAGTTACACCGGTGTCAGGCTTTATAGTCTCTACGCTAGTTCTTAAAGGAATATGTATTTTTTCTGGATGCAAAGTGTTTCCTGCGGAGTTCTCTAGGGAATTTCTTCGATTGTAGTCCATGTGAGCATCTTTATCCAGTCGGTTGGCAAGATATTGGCTGTAACTACTCTTGAAGCCTGATTTACCATCCATTATCTTAGAGTTTGTAGAGTCATGCATGATATCTTTGGAGAAGTAAGATGGCCCCTGTGGACCTTTATAAAGTTCCTCTTTCTTTTCATCCTCACTCTCTGTCGAATCGAGAATAATAGCCTCTTGATTTTCTGTTGCTTTGGGTTCCTCCAAACTAAAGGATTTTCCCTTCTTTAGTACCTCCTCAGAGCTTTCTAGCTTGAATATCTGCTCTGGGGCACGCGAACATGGCATAAAGACAAACGAGTCCTTATAATACGTCACACAAGAGTTCTTTCCCCCAACTAATGTAAAATGGCCCTTGTTATCTACTTCTGAGACGGCCACATTCTTTATGACATATCCAAACTCATGTTCATCCATCTTAGAATCACTTTCAACCACATAGGACCTCTTAGGTGTTTCAGATTTTCTGGGGAGCCTTATATTGTGTAAAGTACTGTTAACTTCCACATCCAACTGCGACTCTGACGGAACGTCATATACCTTCTTATTATCAGGATCCCCTATCTCGTCGGAGATTTCACCCGGCGATTTAGTTCCCTCCTCAGCAACCTTTGCTTCAAGAGACTTTCTCTGCTTTGCTTGCCGAAAACCTCTCTCTTTCCACCCTCCATGTCCTATGCCATATTCTTCCTGATCCTTTGGAACGGTGGAAGATATTTGCTCTCTTTTCTTTGGAGCTGAAAATCTCTCTCCTCCCAAGGATAACTTTTCCGATGCAGGTTTCCTTTTACTGCTTGGGACGTCTTTTGTTTTCTCTATTTCATTTGGATTGTCTTTGCGGCCGGGATGCGATAGGTAGCCAAACGGATCTATCTTTTTTCTGTGTGGGCGAAACGATGGATTGGAGGAAAATCCTATGCTTTTTTCTCCCATTGCATTGTAAACAATTAGCTTGATTTCCAATTCTCCATGCACCATCGCTAGTGTATAATATATTCCGTCCTTGAGAAAATACAAGACTCGGTTGTGGACTACAACTCGCTGATCAGACAGGCTAGGTAGCAATGGAAAGTCGAGCTTCAGAATTCCATTATTATTGGTGACATATTGGCTATCCTTATGTTTAAGTCTTAGTAGTCTATCGCATATCACAAAAGGAAGAAATACAAGCATGGATATCATTGCTCGTAATGCATTGTTTATCTCTTTCCGCTTTAATTCTCTGTGTTTCATGTTCAAAAACTGAAGTATAAACAGAATAAGAGTTAGAAACGTGTATCTCAATAAATAGAATTTATCCCAGAATCATGGTTTAGTGCTCGAGCCCAGACGGTGCACTCCCATCAGTTATACCTTTACACCAGTAGTGCTGACCTGAATGGCCTTAAGCTGTGTAGGTCTGTAGGTCGTTACGTATCCTGTAGACCAATCATTTCCGGTGGCATAGACATAATAGCTTCCGTTTGTGTTAAATCTTCCATAAGTTATAGGCTGGCTTTCCGTTTGAGTAAACATTTTTGTCCTTGCCTGCGAGTCAAAAAATACGATGGTACCATCACTTCCTGCGGTAACAAGTATGTTATGGTTAGTTGGAAGAAATGATACAGAGTTGACAGCATAGACCTTATTGTCAACTCTGTGGCATCTAAAGATCATCTTCTTCACAGGAGAATTGACGTTGAATATTTCTGCCTTTCCTTCTATTCCTCCAACTGCAAAGGTTTCGTTGTCCTGGGCACAGGCTATAGACCTAATCATCCAATTTAGTTTTGAGACATGAGGTTTCTTTTGGTTTATGTTGTTCAGATTGTATGTAATCACTTCGTTTCGTGAAAGAGACATTGAAAGTAATTCTTTCTCAAGATCCATGGCATAAACCTTTCCTGGAAGGTCTAGAGAAACCACAAGCTTGGACGACCTGACGTCCCAGAACTTAACTGTCTTATCCCATGAGCCTGTAATCAACATGTTTGAAAAGCATCTTACAGACTTGACTCCTTCGTCGTGTGCTTGAAAGGATGAGACCTGGTTAGTCTGGAGGTCCACCATTTGTAAGCTTCCGTCAGCAGCACCTGCAAAAGCCAATGAAGGAGTCTCTTTGCTGAAGCAACATGTAAGAAGAGGCTTGTTCAAACTCACAACACTGCTGTTTGGACTGTATAGATTTTCCAGGTCATATGTCCGAATTGTACCATCCCAACTGGATGCTGCCATCAAGCCATGCATCTGGCTAAATGCAATCTCCGAAACTGTATCGGACGGAGGATTGGGAATGTCCGAAATCTTAGCGCTGTACTGAGCCATTCCGTGGGGTTAAAAATTAGGCCAAAGAAATCTCACTTCAGGACTTCCACTTAATACGTTGATAGTCACTTTGCCAAGATGGACCGAAGGATTGTTTTATTTTATTTACGTTCAATCAGAAAATCCCAGGCTACATTTTCTTCTTGAGGAGCTGGAGATACTGGCTATACTCCTCAGGATATTGTTCCGCCGTGCAGACGTTAGTCCATAGGCATCCCGAGCTCATCTTTTTGATCTTTTCAGTGTTATCCAAGATGATCTGTCTATAGTCCATTTCCTCTTTCTTTTTTAACTCTTCCAAGCTTTCCCTGCCAACAAATTTGTTTCTATATATAAAGACCTTGTCATAAATATTTCTAAGAGACTCGTCTAAATATGTCCGATCCCCAGTGGTGATAAGCAAATGATAATACAAGGCGGAAGCTTCTGTACTCCTTCCATTTGATAGGAGGAATGATATACCTTGCTCAATTCCTGGAGAATATTTGAGGAAATATTCCACCATGTCTGAAGACATCAATGTTTTCATCGATTCGGGGAGTATGCATCCAACTAATAAATCATATCTCCCGCCTATAAATTGCACTATATCCCTAGATGCTTTACATCTATCCTTACTTTTCTTCCACATTTCACAGAGACATCTAAGAACATCCCATCCACTGACTATGGAATAAGCATGCTTTTGTGATATAAGATAAGCAAGGTTGTGTTTGCAAATACACTCAAGAGAAGAGTCTCTGCCGAACCCGGTCTTCTTCCACAAGAGTATAATTTCGGCTATTTTATCGTTTTTTTCCAATATCCTCACCACATCGTCAAACAGCCCAGTACACTTGTAAAAAGGTTCCATAAACTCTTCTCCTTGCTCCATAAGCTTTCTTCCCTGGAGAAGGAAATATCTAGGAACTTCGATAAAATCAATATTCCTGAATGAAATCTCCGCCATATCCACTAGGAGCTCCTCATTGATGGCTTGAGGGTGAATTATCTCGGTGATCTTTCCATATATCTTCTCTATATCCACATTCATGCCCACAAATCTCTTATAAACCCTGTGTCCAAACTTCATGGCCTCGTTAAGAACCTTCAATTTTTTAATGGCTTTACTGTCTTTCTCTACTTCATTGAGCGTATTGCAGATCAACTTACAACATTCGACTTTGAACCCACAGTACACCAAAAAGCCCAAGAAATATCCTATCTTTCTTTCTTTGCCTTCCTCCTCTGCTAAGTCCCAGGAGTTCTCCTTTGTCTTGGAAAACTTGAAACTTCGGCACGTGTAAGGAGTGAAGTTTCCATTGAGCACATTGTTCAGTAATCTGTATTCGCTGTCTAGGAGTTTTAAGTCGAAATCCTTGTCATTGGGTAGAAAATACAAAAAAGAAGAACTAACGCCAATAAAGCAACCTCTGTAGGACCCAAAGGATTGTACAAGGTCGTTTGTATCAAACAAATATCCGTCAACATAGAGAATATATCCGCTATTGGTGATGCCACTCATATAGAGTAAATTGTTCTGATACTTCAGATACTTCCATTTGGCGCTTATCCTTACATTAGGATTTATTCTTGCAAGAAGCTCAACTCCATCCGACACATCATACAAAAATATCTCGTTGTTCTTTTGAATAGCTACTCCTTTGTCGCTTATAAATGCTTTCTGCGTGCAGGGATACTTCTTTAGGATTGGTATACCATCAGTAGAATAAATACTTGTGTAAGAATCTGTCTGGTAAACAATTATGTCTGTATTCGACGTTCTTCCACAAGAATAGGTGACTATAGTTCGGAAGTACGGGGAAATCCGCAGGTTTTTAAATCCACTCTCGGTGAGTAAGTAGAACGAGTTGCTGCTAAATATCACCACAGTCTGTCCCCAGGCGCTGATTTCAGGGCGTGAAAAGTTGTGTGCCATCTCACTGAACGAAGACAATCCATCCGTAAAGTGATAGAGCTTGGTTGCTGTTATAGCAAACACATGTAAGCCGTCGTCTCTTTCGGAAATAGCTGCGTCTATAACAGGTAAGGCTTTGGAAACAGAAGTTTCTTCCCGGCGGCCCAGGAGTGGAACAGTAACTAGTTCTATATACTCCTCATTCCACAGAAGTATGCTTAGCTCATCACCTATTACAACCATTTTACTCCTTTTTGGATCAAACCTTACAAGAAAGTTCAGATTGTTTCTTACTGACAATGGGACAAGAAACATTCCTGGGGATAACCATTAGACAAGGATATATGTAAGTACTTGAGGATTATAATTCTCCTTTAATATTCGACGAGGGAAGCCTTTCGGATATTCCAGACTTCCTGAAAACATGTTTGTAATATACTGCAAAGAAGTCCATATAAAGTAGGGTCTGAACAATCCCACATGCAATGGGAATATTTCCTGTGTTCCTTATATTATAGAATCTTTTGACGATGAAGTATACTGTGTACGAAGCCCTGTAAAGGCCCAGCAGAAGAATGTATTTAGAAGTCATTGTCTCTGATTCACCGGCTTCTTGGAGCTGAACAAGTTGTGGAAGAATAGAAACGCTTTCAAGGAACAAAGATGATATGTACAGGACTTTGGGGACATATTTGGAGAAACTTCCTGAATCCCTGGCAAAGTACAACGAAAGCACAAAGCACGGGATTATCAGAACTAAGATATTAAACTTGTCCCACTTCTTGTCGTAGGTGGAAAAGTACTTGAATCTCATCAAGAAAAGAATGAGGACTTGGAACCCGATAAATAAGATCTTCATTATGAAGTTGTAAACTTCAAGAGGGCTTTCGACGTGGAGATCAAGGAGATCGATATATCTAAATACAAATACCATGGCATACAGGAATTGAGTCTTGAGTGACAGCCCACTACAGGACCTTGTTTTTGTTATCTTTGTTATTAACACAATTTTTGAGGCCACGTGAAGGAAGTCCCCACAAAATCTGAATGCATCTGCTATTATATATGGAAGAAACATCTTTGGGGTTAGGAAAAGTTTTGAAGATAGGTCTTAGTGGGGAGAGACATGAGGTTGTAAGGGTTAGGCCTGGAAATAATAAGTTTCAAAAGGGAAGTGGGACCGCAGCCTCGTGAGGAAGGTTGCGTGGTGTAATGGTTATCACTTCAGACTCTGAATCTGACAATCTGAGTTCGAATCTCGGCGCGACCAATAGCTTTTGGCCCAAAGCTTAATTGTTTAAATTTTGCTGAGGACTCTTTGTATAGAAGGATGCTTTGTTCTTTCAAAACAAGAAATATGGGCACCACAAACTTTTCGTATCAGAATGAAAACAAAATCGCTTTGAAAACTTGTTTTAACTGCAGAATAAAAGAGAAAGGAGTCTGTTTTTGAATAATGTTTAACCACCCAGAGTGGATATCATATCACCTAAACAGCATCTGGAACGAGACAAACGAGAAATGGAATGAAGGTGATATGGAATGGAAGACCGTGGGTGTAACCCCGAGTAGATTTATCGATATTCCTGGAGATATAGAGACAAACAAAAAAGGGCTTCCGCCAATAGGGTTCAGGGCCATGTTCCCTGGAAGGTGGTACTCTGTTGTTGAGTTTCCCAGCGGAAGACTTGAAATAGGCTATCACACGAATATAATTGATTTGGATACATATGTGATACTAGAAGCGGACCGAGGAGAGGATTGCGGGAAAATAGTTGGAAACATGAGTGAACACGAATTCGAAAGCTCTGTTGCAAAGATAAGAGATACAAAGATCGAGTTTGAGCTCAAAAAGATACTCCGAAGGGCGTCTCTTGATGATCTTAATAAGCTGAGACAGAGGAAGAAGATAGAGGCTGAGTCTCTGAAGCAATGCAAAGACCTGGTCAATGCTAGAAATCTAAATATGGAGATACTGAGCTGCGAGTATCAATGGGACATGAAAAAAATAACATTCTACTTCAAAAGTGACCGGAGAATAGATTTTAGAGATTTACTGAAAGAACTGTTTAAGATATTCAAAGTAAGAATCTGGATGTGTGCAGAAAGAAGAACCAATAACGATCTAATTAAAAAAATATTAGGATAAATTCCACCAATGAGGGAGACCAATCTGTTACATAGAATTGTCTCACATTGGAAATATTTGTTAGGATATTGTTTGTTTTAAGTAAAAGTGAAATTTGTCTCACCCTTGAAAGTGAAGGAGAAAATGGAAGATGGAGACGGGATGGAAGACACGGACGGGGAAAGATTTAGCGAAGCCATGGCAGCCTTAAATAGAATATCACAGTCCATTAGTCTAATGGATAAAAACAATAGGGATTGTTTGGCATGCGATAATACCATTGAAATCTCGACGATTGGAGATGTTGTTCGGATGTATTCCTATCTTCTTGCTTGTGTGTCTGATCATGTGGCCAAGGTTCTACCTATTGACTTCCGGGATGCCTTTATTGTGGAGAGTCTTATTCTTGACAACATCTGCGAGAAAAAGGTACTTGACTTCAATAAGATCTTTGAAGAAATAAGAGAACCCTGCGACTTTGTAAAGAAAGAAATACGGGAAGCAGCTGAGAAATGCTTACTGAACAATTCTATAAACATCGACTGCGAACAAGAGCTGGATTCTCTGATGTACAAGGTGTACAAGAAGTGTGTGGATTCCAATTTTTCCAAAAACCTCAGTCTGAAAGAGGTGGAACTTCTGCTTGTGATTTTGTTTAGAAGATCGGAATCTTCGAGATTCTTCAAGGTTTTTGGCAGGCATAAAAAAAGTAAGGGGATATTTAGACTAGGGCTTCTTATGAGTCTTAAGGATGGAGACGAAGCCAGCATGCACAAATTGCTGGAAGGATATAACGAAGATAGTCTTTCAGTAGAAAGCTACTTTCTGAGCAACGAGAGTGATTTTCTTAGGAGGTCGATTGATCCTGACTGGATTCTCCTTGGGGAGGATAATAAAGAATGGATCTCTTTTAGAAGAAAAGAAATGGAATGGGAAGAATGCGTTCATTTCTGGGCTGTAAACAGAGAGGGATCCTCTTCTGCACTAAATAAGTCAATGATGGACCTCTGCATCAAACACGAGAAGTATGAGGAGGGATGGGTTGTTTACTCCCGAGGATGCAAAAAAACACTCTATGTTATACACAAGGCATGTCTTCTTTCGCTGAAGGGGCTGAGACAAACCAACGATCGAAAGTGGATTTCAAGGCTGTTTGAAGTAGTGGAAGCCTCAGGACCTGAAGAAGACGATGCAAAATATTTGGTCGCAAGTGACGTCATTGAAAACCTCTCGGCTCTCTCTGAAAATACGCGGAATCTTGTCCTGAAAGAATTTATAACCCGAATGGATCTTCTTGGAAAAAACGAGAAAATAGTGAATTTGGTTATAAGAGGACTTCTATCCCTCTGCCAGAAGTGCGAAGAGAGCCAGAAAGCACATACTTCCCTTGGGAACTATGCCGACATTCTATACACTAAGTGGAAAAAACACAAACTTTGCGGCAACTATCCTCTAGACAACCGAGACCAAATCGAGTCAGAAATATATTCAAATGTGCTGAGTGTTTTCGATACTTTGCAAGATAAGGAAAAAGTCCTTGGAGTTTGCAAAGACGTGGTTAACAGCAATGCAAAGATAACCAAAGAACTTTGCTCCAAGATTCAGGCACTCCACACAGTGAACCTTGAGTCCCTTAAATCGGAACCTACGTCCCTGGAACAGTATTCTGTCTTAGAGCGGCTAGTATCGCTCGTTCTGCAGAAGCATTAAAGATCTTGGGTTCCTCCTCTGTATCCAAGCCCTTGGGTTTCTCAAAGATTTTTTGCTTAGTGTTCATAAGTTGTCGTTTTCCTTCTTCCACTTCTCTTCGGACACACGGAGTTCGTTTCCTAAGAATTAATAATTTAAATTAAGATGAAAACCATAATAAAATTTTATTAAGTAAGACCATACCACACAATGGAATTCTTTTCAACTTGCAAAAATTATATATATAAAAGATGGAGATATATCGAAGATCTTTTTTTTACGATATGTATAGCTCTTCAATACAATTGTGACACCAACGATAATTCTACACCCTTTGTAATAGCACTTATAACTATGATTTATCTTTTGATCAAGACAATTTATGGACTATTAGACGGATTTGAGGTAGACAATAATACGCCATTCACGGTATTCGATTTGATTCAAACATTTCTTATAGTAATACACATCTTTGTGTATTTTCTGGCCTTTGTTTCGATTTGTAAGATTTTCGAATGCAAAGATCCCCAATGGAGATATGATATCGACCCCAAATCCTTGATTATCTCCCAAACATCATACATGTTTTTGGCATCTCAATCTATCATGGAGAATATTGGCTCAAACTTCGCAATAGAAATAGTCCGCAGTATTTTGGGATTTTATGAGATAACTAATCTCTCAGGCATGGCTAGCTACCATAACTATGGAAGCATCTTATCTCAAATATATCCGATGGCCTTTTCATTTCTTCCTTTTATCCTGGGAGAAACCTCTTCAATTATAGGAAAGTGGCTGTCTCGGAATAAACTAGTGGATTACATTCCCAGAGTAGCTAAAACAATCACAGTTATTGCTTCTATCATGTGCATCGTTGTGGGTATTTATGGAACTTTCACAATCCTAAATTTCACAGGAAATATTACTCCAACCAATTTAGTTGGTGAATCTAGCTACAATTCCTCCTTTAGAAATTCTGTTAAAAAAACTATATTTGGAATTGCAGAAGAATGTGGACATTACCTTTTTTTCAGAAAAAACCGTTAATCACAATCTTGGTTACTTTGAAAGTTGAAAGGCCATCCTATTCTCTTTCAAAGGCTTATACGGCGGCCATTAAGGACGTTGTAGGGCACCATAATTAATTTTTTGCTTTGAATCTATGATTGTATGATTTCTTTGGTGCCGATATATCAAAAGGTATTTTTAATATAGGTTTTACCAATGAAAAGGAAATAGAAAAGGAAGATGGTATAAATCAATTCGGAATCACGCCCTAGACAGTTGAATGCAGTTGGTATGGATATTCATTTTGTTTGATATATTGTTTACTTCTGCGATTGAAGAAGTAAAAAAAGCATGGGAAAAAGGTATGTCCCGTGAGCTAAATAGCTCGGAAGTCAAGAGGCTAGAAGAAGAACTTGGGAATGTTGCAGGGATGGATATGAATGGTTTGATTCCATTGATCTTTCATGAAAACGAGGTTATTGTGTCACCTGTTACTAAATACAGGGATATCGAAGATAGTAAAAGAAAATATGTCGAGAACATTATCGAAAGACTTCCAAGCCTAGCATGGGAGTCGATGGTGGGCATCTATGTCCCAAAACACGCTGATTGGATCTGGAAGTTAATGAATGATATCTTCTTCAAAGGAAAATACCGTGACAATTTTGATGTTCTTGATACGTACCGAGGAGGGAAATCAAAAAGGCTTGAGCCGAGGTTAGTGGATCTGATTATGAACATATTCAAAAGAAATGCTGAAATGTTGAAGGACTTTGGAGAAAGTCTTTCTAATGAAGCAAAAAAGAAGATGGGAGAGATATCAAAGAACATGGATAGCAAGAAACGAGAGAAAGAGGAGGAGATATTAACCAAGGTCCAAATATATGGAAAGAGTCTGTGCACCAAATCAAAAAAAGAACAAATAATAAAAGCACAGAAAATAGTGTGTGATGCATGCGTGTATCTTTGGGAGAGAGAAAGACAGAACAAGCTTCCTTCTTAAAATTTACCTGAGAAACTTGGAGTTTAGTATGATGGGACTAAGTCAAGATGAGACCGAACCGTTATTTCACTACATAAGCCACGAAATCCTAGTAAATACGCCTGAGAAGTTTAGAAAGGAAGTTGTAGGAGAGTTAATCCAACTAGCTCTCCTAAAGAATGAAGAAATTCCCCCAGAGCATGCCAATATGATTATAGAGGAAGTCATTAAAAGAAAAAATGATGAAATGAAGGAAGAAGCAAGGAAGATAAAAAAACAGGAGGAAGAAAGACACCGATATGAAGAGGAGCTGATAAGAGAGGAAGAGAAAGAAAAAAGAGAATATCTAAGGTCTAAAAAAGAAGTAAAAAAGGTAAAAAAAAATAATAAGACGAAGAAAGAAGTAAAGAAAGAACAAGCTGAAGAAGAGGTTCTCGAAGGGGCTTCTAACTATGCGAAGAATAAAGATAGGAGTGTCGTACATTTCTACAAAATTCACAAGAGGGTCTTTCGATGGATGATGGACACTCAGAATATCAAAAGAGAATTAGATGCCGGGAGCGAAGAAAAATGGAAAAAAAGAAGCATTAAAGATATAAAGAAACAAAAAGTGGTACACGACATAATAGAAGTTACGAAGATACTCAAGAAGGATTACTCCGACAAGTTTTTCATAGATACTGAAAGTTATCTCAAAAATGGTAGTAAAAGACGGGGGAAAATAGCAGTTGGAATGCTTGAAAACGAAGGAAGTAAAAAACTGGGAATAGTAGAGGTTGGGATTTTTGAAGACAGAAATGGAAGAGATGTTATTTATCATTTAATGTTCAAATCCATAAACTCAGAAAATATAGAAAAAGTCGTAAATTCCGCATTGGAGAAGATGGATAGCATAGACGAAATAAATATCTTGGATGATCCTTCAAACCTAAAAGGATTCAATTATTCAAAGAATATACGCTCAGAGACTATAGAAAAGGAAAAGCATATTAAAATAGTATGGAGGGATCCCAAGGAGATTTCTATAATAATAAAGAGTCTCACAATATTTCACAAGCCATTCGGAATACAATAGAGACGCTTAATCCAGCGTATAGTGATTAAAATAATAGGATATTTCTTAAATATATTTAGTCCTCAGGTTGTAAATTCAGTTCTTTTCGGCACCAGTCTGGTTTGTTCTGGAAAACAAAAAAGGCTTGGACAAAGTCTAAGTGGAATTATTTCCCAGAATTATAGAAGAGCATCTAGAACCATAACTTCTTTAGTATTTTCATTCAAATTAGTACGGTTTTTTATTTACCATAAAGGGTAATGGCATTATAAAAGTACTCTTCGATTTAGAAATAGATGATATCGATAAGGGCTTTAGGAGCTGCTAGCTTTCTGTTGGGAATGATAAGAAATGCAGCAGCAATCAACTTTTTTGGCAATAATAATAACAAGAAAAGCAGCCTTGAGCCTTCGGAACTCAATGAAAAACTAATGTCAGGAGGGCGTCTTTTCCGTGTGTGCCTGACCGGAGGCCCGTGCGGAGGAAAAACGACACTTCAGATCTCGGTAGCAGACATGTTTGAAAACATGGGATGGCATGTGTTTCGATCTCCAGAAGTAGCCACTATTCTCTTAGGAGGAGGAGTTGAGTTTGGAAGACTAAAACCTTATCAACAGAAGGTGTTTCAGGTGGATATATTGAAAGTGATACTTCAAATCGAAGACGCTTACAATA